>NW_028321890.1:9393939-9696969 GCF_036245765.1 Copidosoma floridanum | reverse complement strand
TCAGAGTTGTGTGGCAGTCCCATCATCCCACCTGGTGTAGTTAGAGAATTTGTGGCTACAAATGTAAGCAAGGGAAAACAGCTCTGAGGGGCACGGGCAGTCACAACGGCTACCTTCTTAGTCGCCGCGTCCCCAACGCGCTTACCCACATGTTCCCGTCTAACGATGAGCGGTTGGTTATCCGGGGAACGACCCGAGACGAGATATTCTTTGGTCAGCGGCGTACCTCCCCCCCCCCCATCACAGTCTCCGTACATCGAAACTTCCAGGATAAGAATCAAGCAACCCGTAGCCAGCTCTTCATCAACAGGAATAATAATAAAGAATAGCTTGGAAGTTTCACCACTGGCGCTTTTTAAGGCCATTATAAGTATTTACGTTCCCTACTTAACCATCAATTTCATCGGTTCTTTTTAGGGGCCACCTAAGTGTAAACTACCTTGCCAACAAATACATTTTTATTACCATTTCCGGAAGCGATTCGTCGACTAAAAGACTATATTAACTAAAGACGGGCACTATTAAACCAAGTCAGCTATTCACTGGTAAACGTCACCTGCTGAGTTGTTCTTCACAAGGCTGGAAAACCCGGTGACCGACGACCCTATATTACCCTCTCGACTCTAAGCATTCAACCAGGAATCACTGATACTCTTCAAGGTTTGAGCTGGGCAAACCTATAACAGCTATAAAGGAAAAAAAACTTGAGCCAACGGGACAGCCTCCACTGGACAAGTATCACTAACCAATCTCCCCATCTAAGATCACCAAAACAACTGAATCTGCAAATAAAAAGGTGCTTTAGACACCCACGTCTTCGAAGTTATACCGGGAGACGTTGGGAAAGAGCACTACAACTAGCCCCAAAGCTTCGGACTTTGTAATTTTTCTCCCAATCAGTCTGGGTCTTCAACAGTAAGCCAGAGAAGATCACCCTGAGGTATCCAGGCAGTCACAATTGCTGTTAACTGCAGTCAAGAAAGAGTTAACTTAAGAAGCTCACCGGTCTTTTTTAGAGCCATCGGATGTCGAACTACCTAGCCAACAAATGTATTAAAATTAACAAAGTTGACTGAAAATAGCCTTCAGGGGTCATAAAAGTCGTAAGCATGCCAATAGTCGCAAAAGGGTATATTGGAAAGAAAACTTCAAATGCATCTAATGAATACAATTTGAGGCGTCTAGAAACTGACGCAGAAAATTTATCGAGATTGAAACAGCAGTGTCAAAATCGACAACTTAAGAGTCCATTACGTGAGAGATCAGCTTTTCATTGTACCCTCACAGCAATCTCTGAAATCTTTAAAAATCCTACTTCAGATTTTTAAATAAGTAGAAAAAGTATTTCTGTTTTTGTGGCAATAAAAATGTTGAGTTTAAGATTCAGGACTTTGTTGCTCTGGTAATAAAATTGTGAGATATGAGAAAAAAAATTTTTTTTTAATATAAATTTTTTGGTGGTTTAAAATCTTAACAGCTTTAAAAAATAGCCCTTTTCGTGAATTACACGGAAGAAACTGTAAATCAACAATTTCTTATAGCCATCGATTATTTTATGGCATAAAGAACGCGCGGTACTTTTCAGCATAATTATTTCTTTGAATTTTTACACCTTATTATTTGACCAAATAAACTATATGGATTCCGAAAAAATATGTTTTTAATAAGAAGATTTTTGTTCTGCGATGTATCGGGAAAATGTGTAAAATTTTCTAACTAAAAATGTTTCACATTACATGTCAACACACTACGGTGTTTTATTTAGTTAGTCTCGGGCGAAGCCGAGACGGGGGGCTGCTAGTGAATTTATATTTAAAATTCTTATAAATGAATTACCTAGCTCATTTTCATGCAAAAATGTCACTTTATAGTGATTTAGCATTTTGTCTCAATATTATTTGGGGACCTTATCAGTACTGATTTAAAAGTTTAAATTTTAAGCTTTTAAAAGAGGGGATTTGGAGCTTTATACACTTTTGAGTAACCAAATTATGAGCGGAGAAGCTTAGAAAAACCGCTGTTTTTCAATCTTTTTGCACTTAATTTGCAATATCTTAGGCTTAAATCAAAATTTTTCAAAAATTCTTAATCAAGAACATTTCTAACAAGTTAAGTTATCAGCTCTTATACCTAAATTATTTAAACACACTTCCTTTGTTTTTTTATAGCGTTATAAATATTTAAATTGTTAATAAAAAATGTTTGAACAGTTTTACGGGAAAACAAGTCTCAGATTCAGATTCTGCGGGCCAAAAAAATACTACTATCTATGCATACACTTATTTAAATGTTGAAATGGTAGGACGTTCTAGTTCAACTTATGGCCACTATAAAGCGCTAGTAGTGACTTAACATCTTAACATGTCGACCCAAAGCTTCAGCTGCTAATAAGTACATTCATGCAGTTTTACATACCCCTACTCTACGAGTGTGCAGAAGACATTGTCGAATAAATCTCGATTTCCTCTTTTTTTTTGTTTTGTTTTTTTTTTTGGTTTTTTTTTTGACAGAGTGAGTTTCTAATGACACTGAAGTTCGGAACGTTCCGGGAACGAAATTTGATTACTAAATTAATCACTTTAAAACAGAGCGAAAATGTAACAGAACAACTACAAGTAGCATAAGACACTGCCAATCATATATCGACGCCCCGGGCGAAGACTATTCCCTAATTGGCCCTGGACGAAAACTATGCCCTTTCGACGTTTCGGGCGAAGACTATGCCCTTTTTTCTAGTCCGGACGAAAACTATGCCCTTTTTTTGGTCCCGGACGAAGACTATACCCTTTTTTTCGAGCCCGGGCGAAGACTATGCACTTTTCTCAAACCCGGACGAAAACTATGCCCTTTTTTGGTCCCAGACGAAAACTATGCCCTTTTTTGGTCCCAGACGAAAACTATGCCCTTTTTTGGTCCCGGACGAAGACTATACCCTTTTTTTCGAGCCCGGGCGAAGACTATGCCCTTTTTTTGGCTCCGGACAAAAACTATGCCCTTTTTTTGGTCCCGGACGAAAACTATACCCTTTTTTTCGAGTTCAGACGGAAAATAAGTTAAAAAACACCCCAATGTTAATTACGAACCCCTCTTGTGTTTTACTTTTCCTAAACAAAAAAAACCCTCCAGATTTGCTGATTTATGCTTTTGGTGGGTGGGTAATAGCTACTAGTACGCTGGAAGAAGCTCACGAATACGAAGCTTTTGAAAACGAATAAACATTTTAAGATTTCGCGATACTTGTGTCAAAACGTTTGTTATAAGTTTTATTTTCACATCGAGATTCACATGCACGTGAATCTACAGACGTCTTTGTAAAAAAACAACACGTAATCATTATTCTTAGCAGGTCTAACGGCTTCAGTATTTGGAGTTTTGGTAAGTGTTTGAAAAAAGGAGTTTTTGAGCTTTTTTTAAACGATTCCGTGAATTGTACATAACAATAACTGTAATTAATTTAAACTTGCTAATTTATTCTTGTGTTAAAAAATACTTTGTAATCTAAATATTCATGTCTTGCAAACATTAATTAACACAAAAAAGTTTACTTTTTTCTCAATTTTCTTACGAATATTTTATTTTATTATATCACGCATTGTACAAATTTTATTAATTTTTTAACTTCAAATTACAATAATTATATTAGTTACTTA
This sequence comes from Copidosoma floridanum, assembly GCF_036245765.1. Lineage (NCBI taxonomy): Eukaryota > Metazoa > Arthropoda > Insecta > Hymenoptera > Encyrtidae > Copidosoma > Copidosoma floridanum. The sequence goes on along the minus strand of NW_028321890.1, from coordinate 9,693,319 downwards.
TTATAATCAACAAAAATGTAGAAAAGAAATTAAATTTGAAAATAAAACATGAAAGAGTCTTTCATATTCATTAATTGCAAATTACCATGCTTATAAAACGATTCCTGAGTTTGTATTATTATTTACAATTATTTATGTAAATGTAAACAACAACCACTATATAAGTATATTTGACTATATATCTAATTACAAAAACAAATGTACGGTGAGCTTCAATGAATTGTACTTCATCCCGGCTTCAGAAAAAGTCAATATCTTCGTCCAGACTCGGAAAAAATGTAATAGTCTTCACACGGACTAGAAAAAACGGGCATAGTTTTCATCCGGACTCGAAAAAAGGGCATAGTTTTCGTCCGAGCGCGAGAAAAAGGCATAGTCTTCGTCCGAACTCCGGAAAAGGGCATAGTCTTCGTCCGGGACTCCAAAAGGGCATAGTTTTCGTCCGAGCGCGAGAAAAGGGCATAGTCTTCGTCCGAACTCCGGAAAAGGGCATAGTCTTCGTCCGGGATCCTAAAAGAGCATAGTTTTCGTCTGGAACAGACAAAAGGGCATAGTTTTCGTCCAGACTCCAGAAAAGGGCATAGTCTTCGTCCAGGCTTCGAAGCAGGGAATAGGCTTCGCCCGGGGCGTCGATATATAAGTCGTGAAAATGATTATTTTCCATAATTATACTCGAACCAAAAAATATCATGTATGTGCCTATGCTAACTTTCAACTCATTCCAACTTTTGAATTTCATAACTCGAAATCCAGAACAAAGACCCCGCCAAAAACGATACACATTGTTTATTATTACATAAACAACGTATAAAAATTTTCATAGCGGAAAAAAAAACGAAGGGGTGGGTAAGTTTTCAGCGATTTTCCACCTCACGCGTACATCGAGAACGGCCAAAGTGCGACTTCTGGATTTCATAACTCGAAATCCAGAACGAAGGCCCCGCCAAAAATGATACACATTGTTTATTATTACATAAACAATGTATAAAAATTTTAATAGCGGAAAAAAACGAAGGGGTGGGTAAGTTTTCTGCGATTTTCCACCATACGCGTACATCGAAAACGGCCAAAGTGCTACTTTTTATGCATGTTTACTTGCGAAGTTGCATTGGACGCTTTTTATATTATTATGACCTTTTTTATTTTTGCTTACACAAGATGCGGGTCTGCGTTTGCTAGTTTGGTCCTAGTGTCCTATTCATATAGCTTTCTCATTTCAGTTGTTGCTACTTTTTTCGCACCAGCCTAATAATAATACGTATACAGGTTAGGGGGTGTAAACTGTTTTTGCATTATTACATGCATTTTTAATTTGTTCTGTTTTTATTCATTTTAGTTGCCAAATTACATCAGGACTACTTTTTGTTTTTACTTACAATTTTGTGAAAAGACTTTTTAGAGCATCGTTGATAGTATGTAATATTTTTTTATCTTATTTCGTTAGAATGCTTCCTCTCTGCGTTTTTTCGGGCTTGAGACCGACGTACTACAGTTACGGCCGCATTACAAGCTGCCTCATTAGCCAATGTTTTATAATTTCATCATTTGTTTAAGTTGCAATCTGCCGGTGGTTCTTATTCTGCAATAAACAATTTTATGCCGCAAGGTTTACTTGCATTTTTGTGTTTTTATGTAGTTGCTTATATTACTTAAAATAATTATAGTTTCATTAATTAAATGCATCTTTTCAAACTAGTTGAGATACATTTTACACTTGCTGTGATCGAAGTAGTTCATGTCGTACTTTATATTGATTTATTGTAGACTATGACAAAATTTTTTCTCCAGGTTTATATCTGTGTATACATGTATTTACATATCTTTTTGGAACATTACTGGTAACAAGCAGCTTGAAACGTACAATATACATAAAGCTTTTGGTTTTTAAGGTGTAACATTTTATGTGTATTCATGCATTTACACAATCTAGAAGATGTGCGCTTTTTGTGATGACCTTAACTCTGATGGATGGTTTTATGCAGCATTTTTGTTATTTCTGTCTTTCTAATTTATGGAATATTTCTTGAGACCGTTGTTTTTGTGTATACATGTATTTACACATTAACGAGATGTATTTGGATTATTTTTTAATTTTGTATTAAGCTTAACTCTGATGGATAGATTTATACCGTATTTTAGTTATTTCTTTATTTGAAAGTGATGGAATATTTCTTGAGTCAGTTATTTACTGTGTATACATGCATTTACACTATTTCGAGATCTACACATTTACATATCATACAGGAGATTTACACATTCATTATATTTTAATTTTATGTTATGTTATAGAAGATTTGAGGAAAGAATTACATTACATGTTTGCGTGTACTAACGTATGTCTTAGCTTTCATAATATGATGTTCTGTCACATTTTCTGATACAATTTTTTGGCGTCAATATTTTCTTAGATAGTTATTATATGTGTATTCATGCATTTACACATTGCAGTTACAATATATATAAATTTTAAATATAATGGGAACTGTTAGTAACTAATCTGTACGATATTACGAAGTTCACATCAATACGCAATGATACTTTGTAGGTTGTTTCTGACACTGCATGTAACAATTATTCATTTATTTATATACAACTTTGCATATTTAATACAAGGACTTGCAACAATTTGTTTGGGTCCGCTTGTTATTTGGAATTCATGCAATTCTCAGCCACGAAATACTTTCTGGGGCCGAGAGTTATTATATAAAAAGTTAATTGTGACAAACGCTTTCGTTATCGTTTTATAACAGTGTTTAATGAAATGTAGAGCTCATTTTGTTATTTCGATTTTCAAATGGATGAATCAGGCGTATGAAGGAAAGGGCCCGTAAGATTTGTTTGAAAAATCTACGGATTGTATATTATCTCTGCATTCGCAATGTTACTAGTGATGTCTATCCATACATCTATGTAATGTACGTTGGTATTTTTCCATGTTTAATTATGTTATTGGTTGGTTTGCGTTTGTTTTAACTTTTTTTACTGCAGAATCTTTTGTTTTCTCTTATATCTTTTTTAAAAAACTGTACGTGATCTGATGTACATCTTCGGAATTTTTTATGATCGCTAATTGGAAACAAAAATTAATACGTAATTATACCACACATACATTATTCAAGATATTCTTTTAAAGATACCTGCATAAGGCAAGGGAAGAATATCATTCCAGGTACTTGTATGCAATATAAATATAGCATGAGTCCTTGCTGATGCTGACTATGCAGACGTCAACACAATGTATTAAATTACACCGAAGAGATTCCGATATTTTTATGTGTTAAACATAATTTACAATAGTATTTTTCTGGCACAGTTGGCATTGACTTGTCTGCGTCTTTGACATTATTATCAAATGAATATAATTCACACTTTTTATGTGACTTCCGCTTACATGTTGCGCATTGCAAACAGTTTTCCGTTGGTTTTGCACAGTATAAGCATAATTCTGTCATATTCTGGGATTTCATAAGTAATTGTTGTATTACTCGTTTTCGATACTCTTTTGGATTAAGTTCTGTATCAAAATCTCTTCCACTTCCAATGCACTCCGCGTAATATAAAACAAGTGGTCCACAGCTATGACCATCATCTCGCCGTTGTAACGGGCGTTTCACTTTTTTTTCAACTTTCCATGTTATTCCATTTAAGTTATGAAAAGCTGATCCAGGTGAACATTTTTTAATAAAATTTTTAAAAGCTCGAACCACTCTAGTTTCATCTGAAGTATCACCGAATGGATCTAATACGGTCAAAGTACTATTTTTTATATCGACTTTAAACAGCCGCCAATGAAAACTATACAGGTAGCACATGATGAGAAAATTTTGTATGGGTTCGTTAACATTATAAAGCCTCGATCGTGCTTCTTCTTTTGCTGCCAAGTTACCTATAATTGTCAACGTTTCATCCGTTGGTACCAATGACACGCCTTTCCATTCATAAATTTGAGTGGATATAAAAGAATCAAGTATTAATCCGTTGAACCAACGTGTACCATACAGAGTGACAAACTCCGCACCCAATAAATCAAACTGTTTGATGGTCAAAGATTTATCAGTTAAGTACCGGCTAATTATTACTGTAGTAGTTAAACAGTTACTGTAGTACTTTACGCTGTTTAACAATCCATTGGAACCCAATTGATTGGAAATCCATGAGTTTTAGTTGCTATGATCTCAGACGATGTTAAATCAACGTCTACAGATGCCTTGGTTTCACATACTTCTTTATTGCGCTTTGTTTTATGACATGTTAATGTCTCATAGATTTCACTATCAGTGCTGGGCGCACTACTATCAGATGAGTAACTTTCATTATTTTTCAAGTTTTTAGCCGGAATTTTTTTAGACCGTTTGGTCTTGCGTTTTCTACCATTCAATTTCTCTTCAAGTCTCAACTTATAATTCCTTGCATTTTTTTCTTTATCACTTATAGCTGTCTTCATTGATTCACAACCACTTGCCGCTGCATGAGGTGCAGCTTTCTTGTTTTTTTTGTCTTCGACAGCTGTAACTTGATGTTGTTTCACCATTTCATCTAATTTATGACATGGTGCTTTTGGATCAATAATTGTTTCACTAATTGCTTATTTTTTCCCTTTTTTATCTTGAATTTTATTTGCGCAAATAAGATTAAAAAGTCTATCTGCACTGGAGACCTCGACATCTTGGTTTTGAGAACCTTGCAAGTTATCAGTATTACCGAGAGTGTCAGTTTCAATGCTTTCGGCAACTTTTTTTCAGTATTTGATAATTTGCGCTCCCCTCACATGACCTTCGCTGCGGTTATTTTTTTTTTTCTTTCTTCCACTCCTCTTTGAGCGTTGGATTTGGTATCATTTTAGAATAACGAGGTTTTTTGTCGGTTATACTTCCCTTTAAGTCAATATTTAAATGTAATCGGTTTAGTATGTCTTTCCTATGATTTTTTATCAACCTCACACAGTCATTTAATGATATATTTTTCGTATTTTCAACAACTCTGGTTTTATTTACTTTATGAGTGCTTTCAACGTAAGCGTTCGTCACGCGAGAAATTTTTGGATCTACAAGATCAAGATCAAGAGCACTCCACATCGGAGCATAAGGTATCCAAAGCGTTAGTAAGTGAGTTAAAAATTCTGGACAATAATATGGATTATTTATATCGTCATCATCGACGTCACGTTCGTTGTCTTCTAGCTTTATCTCGATTTTTGCCATTATTTTATTGTAGCGATGATAAAACGGTGACTGTTCGTACATAGACTTACTGGTTTTCTTTTATACGAAACATCGTCTTCCTGCTCATCTTCTACATCTTCGTACTCTTTCTCAGTGCGTAGTTCTTCAGCATCCTCTATATCACATTTATTCCCCTCAATGAACTTACAAAGGACCTGAAAACTTTCATTGCAATTTTCTGCGCATTTTGTTAACAAAATAATGCACAGATGTTCAAAATTTTCATCAAATTTTTTTAAATCGCGTGACAAACATAATAACGCAACAGCATCTAAAATTATTTTATGGGCTTTCAGTTTTTTGTATCGTTTTTCAATAGCTCTTGATACTATATGTGAAAAGTGTGCAAAACATATTTTCAAGATAATAATATCACCTCAGAGAAGTTGTTGGGGTTCTCACAATATGCATACATAAGCTTCATATATTCTTCTATCGGCATTTCATTCTACACTAGTGATATAGAATGAATGGAAGGCCAAGACCAATCTACTACGACTGCTTTGAACACTGGCCATTTGTGATAATCCATAACAAAATACTTGTATCGATTTAAGCAGTTGCTAATTGACACAATACCATGTTTAGCTGTAAACATGCGAAATACTTCAAGAACTTCATATTCCAATCGTATGACTGCTATATAATATAGTAGTCTTTTGCTTTCAAAACCTTTTGGTAATCTGCCAATGGAGCCTGTCGCATCAAAATGTATTATTCTGTTTCTTTTCTTTTCTTTCATAACTATTTCCAAGTCTTCTCGTGTAAATAAAATTACAGATAGAGGCAATGACACATATTTAAAAAAATTATCATCTAATTCTTGTTCAGATATCCATAACTGCATAAGATCTGCCATATCTCGCGATTCTAGTTTCAAATGATTACCACACCTGTCTTCTGAAGACATTTTATGAAGTGTTGGTAAGCGTACTAAATTTTGCATGTGATCATCCCATGCCAATTCTCGGTCGATATTGTTTATAATATCTTATTGCACTGAGATGGCTGATTTGACTCTCAATTCTTTTTTCATTTCATTTCTTCGTTGACGACGTATTGGTTTTATTATCTTCAGACTGATCGTGTGCCTAAATGTCTGAAAATCTTTATTAATGCTTGCATTGACAACATTGACCGTATTCCGATAAAATTTTTTTTCAGTGTAGAACCTAAAATTCATGTCATGCTCAGGGTCTTTGCAGAAGGCATAGGCAACATAGTCCTGAGCATTGACACGAATGCCACCATAAAATCGTAAAGAACATTTTATGTTAAGTTCACGCAACATAATGTATTCCAAAGCGTCACGCATTGTGTCATCACTTGCCTCTCCAAATGTATAATAAACATTGTGAATCATTTTTGGCGGGGCCTTCGTTCTGGATTTCGAGTTATGAAATCCAGAAGCCGCACTTTGGCCGTTCTCGATATACGCGTGAGGTGGAAAATCGCTGAAAACTTACTCGCCCCTTCGTTTTTTTTCTGATATTAAAATTTTTATACGTTGTTTATGTAATAATAAACAATGTGTATCATTTTTGGCGGGGCCTTCGTTCTGGATTTCGAGTTATGAAATTCAGAAGTTGGAATGAGTTGGAAGTTAGCATAGGCACACATATGATATTTTTTGGTTCGGGTATAATTATGGAAAATTATCATTTTCACGACTTATATATATGATTGGCAGTGTCTTATGCTACTTTTAGTTGTTCTGTTACATTTTCGCTCTGTTTTAAAGTGATTAATTTAGTTATCAAATTTCGTTCCCGGAACGTTCCGAACTTCAGTGTCATAGTTTCTAAGCGATTTCAATCTAAGCAAAATTTTCTCTTTGAATGGTGCAATGTACAAGAAGAATTAAGAAACACTGACATATTTCCAAGTGACATTAACAATAGTCATGCTAATAATTTTATTACGTAGAGTGGGTCAACTTTTTTACAGTTTGTAGCATCCATAAAAATAATCTCCACCAGAGAAATGATAGATATTAAGTAACACGAATATTAAAAATCTTATGGTAATGCTTACGTACTGTATGATACAACTCATCCCATTGAATTTCTTAAAGTTTTTACCTCTTAAATTGATAAAATAATTTGAAAAAATTTCAATAGATTTTCTAAATAATAGAATTTTAACATAAATCGAGCAATTCTTTGCTTACAAATTTTGACCAACTTGACACTACTTGAGTCAAGATAGCACCTTTTCACAATTTGTTTACGTACTCGGTTACAATTATTCATATATATTGATACATGCAAAGCTGTACTACTGCTTACGAGTTGCATGAGCTCATTGGTGGCTCAGTTGGTTAGTGTGCTAGTCATTGAAACAACGCAGCTCAAAAGGGTCGTGGGTTCGATTCCTGGTGCATTCAGATTTTTTCTAATGGTTTTCACTGAAATTTAATCCATGACACCGACAGAAGATTAAGGAGATTTGGGAGTAAAGTTCAAAATAGAGAAACGTGCCAAAAAAAATGTATTTTAGGAGTGCACATGAATTTTTTCAGATTTTTCACCAGGGGAAATTTTCAAAAAAAAAATTATAAAATATTGACAGTTTAACACGGTCTCTTATGAGAGCAAGGTTAAGTTTGCCTTTTAATTGGAATCAATGTACATTCTAAATGTGTTGGAATAAAAAAAAAAGGTTTTCATAGATTCCTTGGTACAAAAATAAGATGCTCGACAAAAAAATCAGGCCTTGCCAGGCACTTTTCAAAAATATAAGCAGTTACATTCGTACAGTTTGAATTTTGTAGAGTGCAAGAGGAGGTGCGTGGTAAAGGGAGTCAAAATGCGCGGGCAGGGAGGACTCCCCGTTCCTCACCTCTCTGAATGATACTCCCAAATCTCCTTAAGGATTAGTTTCAACCCACAGTACCACAACCTATTGTTAATTAAAATGTAATTGTACTTGTAATATTACTATAGCTATAAAAGCCTTTAAGGACTTAATATAGCTTCCAAATAAATAACTATGCAAGTAGGTAGTTATTAAAAAAAAAAAAAAAAAAAATGTGTTGCGTACACAGCAATGTCGGTATTATACTAGTATTATTAAAACACATGTAAAAAATAACATAAATTATTGAATATATAAATAGTTTGTTGCTATTAATTATTTATTTACTCTTAAGTAATAAAATTCTTTATTTTTGCTGAATAACAATTTAGGTGAAACTACATTTGATACCGTTCATTATTAAAAACTCGAGTGCTTGAATATAACAACATATCAGATAGACGAACGTCAGTCTTATAAACATGAAACACATTTTAACTATCTTTCTTGTTAAATATCTTTTAAAAATGACCCATTATCAGCATTTTGCAAGACAAAATTAGAAAGAACAAAAATTTTTCTACAAGTATATCATAATATGCCTGCTCAGGTTTATTATTGTTAGTTAAAAAATGCCTGGACATATGATTTATTAATGAACTGCCGTATGAGCTCATGCTAAAAGGTACAACTTTGAGTGGAAATGTCTCAAGATTTTGACCGATTCAGGATAAATTTAAAGACATCGTTGGTTTCCGCAGATCAAAATCCATCAAATGAAACTTACTTTATTTCATTTATTGCCGTCTCTAGAAAAGAGCCCGATTACCCCTGGTCATATACTATACTCATCGCTAAGAAATAATTTATCGAAAATGTAAATACAAAACTATCGTTTATTACTTAAACAGTATCAGTACTATTGAAAAGTAATTTAAAAAATGTTGTTCCAAATGTCCCAAAGAACTCTTTATTTTTGGTTCGTTGTTGATGCAGCAAATGTGAATAATGCAAACCGAAAACAACCAAAGTAACAAAAAATAGTAATAGTACATTACGCCACTAGAGCGCAAAGTGTCACTTTGCGCCCGCGGGCGAACTTTGCGCCCACCGAATACTTTGGGCCCGTGGGCAGAAAAGTACTTTGCGCCCTAGGGCCCAAAGTAGTCGAAGGGCGCAAAGTTCGCCCAAGGGTGCAAAGGCTTGCGCTCGAGTAGCGTATATTATTTTTCTCCTTAAGGGTGCAAAGTGAGGTTATCAACTCTACATGTATAATAAAAATGGTAGTTTTCCTACGAGTTTGAAAAGTCTTTGTTTGCGAACCGAGAGGTTTGCGGCCCGAGCCGAAGGCGAGGTCCGTAACGAGGTTCGTAAAGGAGACTTTTCGAACGAGTATCGGAAAATTGCTTTTTTGCCCGAGGAAGTACCAGCCTCCCAAAATCACCCGAGGGCTGAAAAATTAATTAAAGTTTATAAACCTCAAATTAGTATGCAAGCATTGCCATATATATGCTAACTCCAGTAGATATATGTTGTAAGGCTGCGTACAGACGCAATGCCAATACTTTTTACAATCCATTTGAATGCGCGAGTGCGAGAGAGAGAGGGCGAAGAGATGACGGATCGTTCGCTTTCTCCCTCGCACCCGTGCATTCAAATAGATTGCGTGCAGATTGATGTTGCCGTTGTGTCTGAACGCAGCCTAGGCTGCCGATATTGCTGCTTTGCGTTATGTCCATTGCCAAAAACCATGCTTTTTTTAGAGTCTATAGTATAAAATTTACGATCTGCCTGCCAATGTAGCGGTATGTATGTGTATACTGGCACTAGTAGTATTAAATAGTCTTCAGTCTCGACGGTAACAGAGTTACTAATATTCGATATTGAGTTGATATATATATGCATACATTTTTTTCAAATATAAGTGTGCTGACTTCAAAGATGGTAGCATTAAATTGCTTTTAATTAAGGGGAATAAAGGTATGTTTCGTGAGACAGGTTGTGCGGGGTCCAGGGGCGGCAGCCCCTGGTAGGGATCCAGGGGGCGAAGCCCCCGGTTGGGGGGGTAGGGGGGCGAAGCACCCCCGACTAAAAAACATAAATTGTTCGTTCTTAAAAAAAAAAAAAATCCATTTTCATTCTTCAAAAATTGTATATAAATATGATTTCATCCAAATTTTACAATTTAATTTCGAAAACTTATAGAATTTCGCCGCCCGACTACAAAACATAAATTGTTCGTTCTTAAAAAAAAAAAAAATCCATTTTCATTCTTCAAAAATTTTATATAAATATGATTTCATCAAAATTTCACAATTTAATTTCGAAAACTTATAGAATTTCGCCCCCCGACTACAAAACATAAATTTTTCGTTCTTAAAAAAAAAAAAAATCCATTTTCATTCTTCAAAAATTGTATATAAATATGATTTCATCCAAATTTTACAATTTAATTTCGAAAACTTATAGAATTTCTCCCCCCGAATACAAAACATAAATTGTTCGTTCTTAAAAAAAAAAATCCATTTTTATCCTTCAAAAATTGTATATAAATATTATTTCATTCAAATTTGATAATTTAATTTCGAAAACTTATAGAATTTCGCCCCTCGACTACAACACATAAATTGTTCGTTCTTAAAAAAAAAAAATCCATTTTTATTCTTCAAAATTTGTATATGAATATAATTTCATCCAAATTTTACAATTTAATTTCGAAAACTTATAGAATTTTGCCCCGCGACTACTAAACATAAACTGTTCGTTCTTAAAAAAAAAATCCATTTTTATTCTTCAAAAATTGTATATAAATATGATTTCATTCAAATTTAATAATTTAATTCTAAAAACTCATTATAGAATTAAAATAATTCAAAATTATACTATTTCACATTATTATATAACTTTGAAAAACTGATACTTATATGTTTTGCACACTATTTTCATGTGCAGTGTGAGAAATTTGATTTTTGACACTTCAAATAATGTGAAAAAAGACCATTTTATGCACACTAGTACAGAAAAAGTATGAATTGTGGTGTACAAAGAATTATGATTACTTTGCGCCCGGCGGGCAGAAAAGTATTTTTCCGCCCTAGGGCAGAAAAGTTCCACTTTGGGCCCATGACGCATGCATGAAAAGTACTTTCGGCCCTCACTTTGCGTCCGATAGGGAGAAATGGTAGTTTTCCTACGAGTTTGAAAAGTCTCTGTTTGCGAACCGAGAGGTTTGCGGCCCGAGCCGAAGGCGAGGTCCGTAACGAGGTTCGTAAAGGAGACTTTTCGAACGAGTTCCGGGAAACTGCTTTTTCGCCCGAGGAAGTACCAGCCTCCCAAAACCACTCGAGGGCGAAAAATTGTATTTTCAACCAGCTGTTACTAGAAATGCATTAGGACTTTGTTTAGGATCATAATTTTTATAGTAAATAACTAGTTTTTTTATTTAATCTTATAATTCCCGGAAGTGATGTGAATTATATCCCTTCTACTGTTATATTATATAACCTATTCTGTATATACTTAAGGAGAAAAACGAAAAATTAAATGGCAGACAAATAGTACATTACCTGATTTTCTATTTTTTACCGTGTGTTGAAAGAAATACGATCATGATATTTAGTAAATTATGTAAGGTTCAATAAAACAGCAATTCGCTTATTTGATTATGTTACATAGCTAGAGTGTCATAAGCAATGTGATTGATCACTATGAGAATGCAATTGGAGGCACTAAGAAAATTGACCGAATCGCCCGTGGCGGAGTATAGGTGCGTTTTGGAAGGTTGCACAGATTTATTGTTTATTTTTGAATGTTATCAATTGAGTCATTGCCGCAGCTACATATAAGCTTTGTGATAAATTGCCTCTCAAAACGCCAAATATGGATATTTTTTCAAGAGTGCCATGCGAGGTGCCATATGTTATACTCGTAGCAACTAGGAAGCTTATAATTTCTAAACTGTCTTTGAAAATAAGCTGTGATCTCAAACCTCAGTCAACTCATGATCTGGTTATTTCATAAATAAATGTTATACATAATTTTTTTTGTAACAGCAAATTAAATAATTGTTGAATAAAGATACAAATGATTTGCAAATCATTTCTAAGGTTTTCGTGCAATAAAAAAATTGGATTTTGATAATTACTTAATTAGTGAGTAACTATTATTTGTGATATTTAGAGTTGATTCGTTCATAAAAAGACATAATAATGCAAACTAGTATGGTAAATGGTACGTTAATGAGTTAAAATATATTCAACCATTGACTCATAAAAATGATTTAAATTAGAGAAATTAGTGAGACAAATTTTTCACCGTTCACATACTCTTATAAAAAATCGTAAAAATAACTCTTCTATTATGAAACAATATTAGAATCAATACAAAGATTTCGAAAAAAATTCAAACAATATTGAATTTATACCTAATTAAGGAGGTTCGGAAGTAATAATAGGATGCAGAGATCACAGTAACTTATATAAATTTTTTCCATATTTGTAATAGGTCATTTTAAAAAGAATTGTACAAATGAAAATCATGTGATTAACATAAGCTTTTATAGGACGTAACCCTCTTTGTCTCGCTTATGTAGACAAAAATTTTTGAAAAATGTTAGGATATTGAAAAAAAAACCTACCTAAAAATTAAAATTCAGTGAGAAAAACTGTAAGTCGTGTTATAGTAAATTTTAATGAGTGGGTGTAAACACGTATAAACATAAAGACCAACTCAACCACACCTATGAGAATATTGACAAAGCATTAAAAAAACCGTTAATCGATCCCCGAAAATTAACAGCACAGGCAAATCGGCAAGACTCGAACAATTATCCATCAAGGTACCATCCGCATCAACTGCTGCTTAAATTCAGAGATTGACGAAACTGCAACTCTACCGCTGCGCCACCGTGACCACGACCTCTTACCTCAATCGGCGACTTAGACCCCCTAGCAGTTTAAATGCATTGAAAAACGTATAAAATGATAAGTTAATAGTCTCCAATAAAAAACTTTCCGATCTCCAAAATTTATCTTAGGAGCTAGTTTCGACCAATATTCATCAAGAACAAGTATTTTTACGCACATTTGCGAAATTAAGTGTCATGATGGTCATGCATAGAGTAATTGAAAATCATAACTTAGTTGACGTATATGCAATATGTAGGTTCACAAAAAAACCGTACACAATGTTTCTGGTTAAGAGTCAAAAGTGGTAGACACGAGATACTTTGCAGAGACGCGAATCAGTAGGAAATACAAAACTTTATCTAAGAAAAACACACAAACAATGCGGAGGCTGTCCGTGCTGTGTAACTTTTTTAGCTTTGACAGAAAAATCTGGACAAACCAATTGGTGTTTTAGTCACCTTCTGCCATTTTGATGATGAAAATTTGCTTGTTCACGACAGGTAATCATGGCTCGTAACATACCAAATTCACTGGATGTTACGGTCATGCCAAGCGCTTACCATACATGGGGATCTTTTACTTGAATGTTCGAGAATTACTGAGGGTCAATAAAACTTTTGATCATTTTAGCGTTTTTAAATTGCGTTTATTCAATAGTGTATATCCAGAGCACAATTGTTGTTGGTTTCTTGCTAGTTGAGACGTATCTGCTCTATAATATTATTAGCGGATAAAATTACTATAGTCAACTATATATAAGCAAGAGATAAGATAGTATAAAGTCTGAAATCAAAGTATGTAGAAAAGCCAAAGTTAAAAAATTGACAAATGACAATTTTAGATAATAAGGTGAAGTTACATGAATCGAACTGCAAGTAATTCGTAAATTTATTGATCTGTTGAGACCTTTTAAAGATGATTATTTTCTGGAAAAAAATATGCTGCCGGTAGTTTAGCCATGCCCGTCATGAAAACATGTGAAACTAATAAAAATAGAAAGGAAATGGCAACGCAAACCTTATTAAAATTAAAAAGCTTTTAATGCAACAGTTTCTACATAAATTTAAATACATAGAAAATATATCGCTTATTACTCAAGCTACTACTTTGGACCCAAGGTTCAAACAAATTCATTTTAAAGATCGCTTAGCTTGCGCTAATGCAATCAATGAAATTTCTCAGCAGCTTAATAATTCGAAATCAGTGATTCTAGACAATCAGTCAGATACCGTTGAAAGGAGTTCAATACTTCAGATTTTTAGTCTTACCACGATCAGTAATACGTGGAAGATCTCCCAAGTAATCTTGCTACATCGAACCAAATGAAGATGTCGGAGGAATTCCCATATCATTTACACCAACTAGTTTTACCACAAGACATTGATCCTCTTCAGTTTTGAAAGAATTAGCAGATTTGGGTTTCAAGTATCTAACGATTTTAGCAACCTCAGTTCCATCTAAAAAAATGTTTTCCATATCTGGTGAAATTTTGATAGACAGAAAGACCAGGCTGACACCTGAACATTTTCAGCAGCTTTTATTTTTTCACTTTTTGTCTATAATTGATTGGAATACCTCCGAAAATTCTTCATATAAAATAATGTATTCGATCAATAATATATTTGAAAAAAAGTGTTAATTAGTATTGACGTAACAGTTTGTTTGTTCGGTAGTTATTGTCAAAAACTTATGTGTTATAAAAAATATAAATAAAAAAACTTTGTTCATTAGTTGATTCATAAATTTTCGAACCATTTATATCGATAAATTTTAGCCCGATATTTTATGCTATCGATAATATAACTCCTATAATTATCGATACATATTATCGAAAACTTATCACACTATCAGGCATCATACTACCGGGCATCTGTACAGTAGCAGTACTATCTATAAAGTGCAGCAGCTGTCCGTTTATGTAGTGCATGGTCCGTTCCAATTCGTGGTACAGTAGGTATATGGCTCTGTTCGGAAATGATACGTTATAATATGGTGGAATTGATTTTTCAGCCCAGAAAATTTTGACTATCTCGAAAAAACATAAGGTAGTAGTTTTAATGTATTATAACAAATTGAAACAGAATTTAATAAGTACAAATGTCAGCAAGAGTCCCAAAAAATGGCAAAAATGGACGAAACATGTTTTACGCGTCTAGAAGAAAACCGAAGGATCGTACATAAAAAGTGCTGCATAAAAAAGATATGCAATTTTAAGACGAACAAAATGAGCCGCGTTGGAATCAGATCGGTTCCGCCGTTTTTCACAAACCGCAAAAAACTGCCATTTTGAGCCATTTTTTCGAAATTCAATGACTCGCATTCTGTACAATATTTAGAGCTAAAATTTTAACACAAGACATATATATTATATCCCTTATCATACCCACACAATTTTAGCTGAATAGTTTAAACTTTTCGTGAACAGCAGCAAAAACCGAAAAAAGGTCCTAGCTAACATAGGTGCATTTTTCAAACGTATTTCGCTTCGTTTAAATTTACTCTACAAGTACCTAAAATTCCGTTCATTTTTACCAATTAAAAGAATCTTGAAAATTGATTACAAAAAACGGC
Organism: Copidosoma floridanum; assembly: GCF_036245765.1. Taxonomy (NCBI): domain Eukaryota; kingdom Metazoa; phylum Arthropoda; class Insecta; order Hymenoptera; family Encyrtidae; genus Copidosoma; species Copidosoma floridanum. The sequence continues at coordinate 9,677,823 of NW_028321890.1, read as the reverse complement.
TTTTTGCTCTCTGGTCAGTGGAATCAGCGGCCTGATTAGCCGCCGCTGGAGGTCTCGCCAACTTTCTGTATGCATGTTTTGCTCAAGCGCGTTCAAAACGAAATGTGCTTTTTTTTGCAATTAATTTTCAAGATTCTTCTAATTGGTAAAAATGAATGGAATTTTAGGTACTTGTAGAGTAAATATAAACGAAGCGAAATACGTTTGAAAAATGCACCTATGTTAGCTAACAACTTTTTTATAGCCATTTGTCGAGAGAACCTTTTTTCGGTTTTTTCTGCGGTTCGCGAAAAGTTTAAAACCGATTCAGCTAAAATTTTGTGGGTATGATAAGGGATATAATATGTAGGTCTTGTGTTAAAATTTCAGCTCTAAATATTGTACAGAATGCGAGTTATTGAATTTCGAAAAAATGGCTCAAAATGGCAGTTTTTTGCGATTTGACAAAAACGGCTGAATTGATCAGTTTCAATTACTATGCATCTCACCAAAATCAAGCTCCATTTTATTCTGTTTAAAACTAATTATAATATGAAGAAGAAAAACAAAAAATCAGATCACACATTATTAACCAAACACCTGGTTTGTCACTGTTTGTCTCAGACTGTTTATCAATTTTCCCGAGTTAGAGCTTGATTTAGTGTTTGAAGTGTCAAAAATGTGTGTCTTTTCTTCTTTTTTCGGTAAAATAGCTATTTATTGAACAAACAATGTTACAAAGCTATAAAATCAAATTAATCTTGCGATAAAGCAGAAATGTTGATCATTACCTAAAGTGAGAACCTTAGTTAGAAGACAAATCGTGTGACTTATTCGTTCGACCGATTCAAAATGAATAATTAAAAGCAAAATTATAACTGTGTCGTTTTATTTTACAGTTTGTGTTAAAAAAAAAGTTCTTGGTTGTAGTAATAATAATAATAATAATAATAATAATAATAATAATAATAATAATAACAACAATAATAATAATAATAATAACAATAATAATAATAATAATAATAATAAGTTGTGATATAATTAGTCGAGATAGAGGTCATGGGTTAGTTGTATAAAAAAATTAGTTAGGGCCGATTATTGGTCGTGTTTATGATCTATAGTACCCTGACCTCCACACATGCAGAGGTAGCATAGAGGGCACCCGGAACAATCAAATGGTGTTACATAGAAACATTATATATATATATATATATATATATATATATCCACTCATGTCTTTTCTTATACGTACAATATGCATTTCATAACTTTTGCCTTTATTTTCAATGCAGTTTTTTAACTTTATCATTAGCAAACAATAATTCGTGTATTCATAATGATCTGTGTTTGATTGGTGCCTTTTTTTTAACAGGTTCAAAGTAATACAGCGACGGGAGTTTCCACAGATGAGAAACATGTACATTTATTAAACTTCATCCTGGCAAACAACATGGATCTAGATAAAGTTCGAGCTCCGAGTATTGTTAATATTTGTAAGGCATTCGACGAAAATTATATTTTACCGAAAACAGATGATCTTAAAGGTAATATATTGAAAAAATCTTTTGAGCAGGCGTACCTTTATAACAAACAGAAAGAGCATTGCAACGTTGTAGACGTTTTTACTGATGTTAGTGATTCTGGACTCCTATTTTTATCAGTTTTAAATGCATTGAATGGCGAATCCTCGTTTTTGTTGTTTTCACATCATGAGGAAGTAGAACAGGCTGAAAACAAACTCATAAATTTTTTGTATGCGAGTATAAGTAGAGCCAAAAATGTATTTGATGTTAATGTTATATACTTCATTCACGATGGCACTATTCTCGTCCCAGAATACTTTAAGTATAAAAACTCTTCTTATTGTACTTCCACACGTTTTAATTATGTGATTGATCGCTTGAGAGGAGTCGAAGTTAATACTACTGTTTCAGCAACTCCTGTGTTGCAAGAGTTCTTAACCATCATAAATAACTTACAAGATACTTTAAAATCAAAACGTTTAAAGCTTTCCGATGCAGTTCAAGAACTTTTTCAGCTTATTAATAATCATCACGTTTTCACGGATTCAACTTTTGGTAATTGTTTTTTAGATACTGCTCTTGAAACTATCACTCCTTTATATTTGGCATGCAATTTTTTCTCCCCCAAGCATCATGGAAAATATTTTGAAAATGATAGACGTATGTTTCGTGAATTAAATAAATTTATCAATCGTACTGCTCCCACAGATTCTTTTGATGCTATAGGCATGTACATTTGTAAGAACGAGCCATTTTTGCGTTTTTATGAAGATGGTGTCGATACTAATTACGTTGAATTTTGGACAAAAGCTAAACAATTTTGCCCTAGTTTCAGTCAATGGGCTGTAAATCTTGCAAATATAGAAGCAATTTCTCAATCAGTTGACGTGAGAGAATTGAAGAACGCATTTAAATTATATTCAAAATATCCATGTAGCACTTCATACAAATTTCAATCATTAATATATTCTCTAATGTTAAAAGAAAAACGAATTTAAGTGTTAATCGGTTATGTTACTTTTATTATCTAAGTTTTTTTAATCATTGAATTAATTATTTATACATGCAAACCAAGCAACTTGTAGATACTGTAAAATCATATTTAAGTAATATGTCACTAGCAATGTAAGAAAATCAAGAATAATTAATTTTAAGAAAAATTATACAAAATAAAAAAACTGATAAAATTAAATTTATGTTTTTGAAGATAACTTTTTTTTCTTAATTATAGTTTAGAATAAAGCAGCTGACTACAAAATAAATTTTATTTGTAATATTTAACTTGTATTTATTTATTTTTTTATTAAATTTATTAATCAAGCCCAAGTCAAATTTTATTACTTTTTGTTAGATGCAATCAGTCATTGTGACTAAATTTTTTTTTTTTTTTTCTTATACAACACCAAAACAAACTATATTTAGTAATAGTTACGAGGCCACGTAGACAGGTGGAATAAGCTTTTCGGTTGACAACATTCCTATTGGATGTTTTATTAACATCTAAATTTGATTCGAATTCTTTCCGCTTATTTAGAATCAGATCTTCATTTTCATTATAAATTTCAATAACTTTCAATCCATGCAAAATATCATCGTCCTCATTTTGAAATGGTATATGCAGAGTGACCATTTCTCTTTTATAATCGTCAAAATCGTTACCCATGTCATTAATTTCTATATCTGATAACTCTCGATTCTTTTCTTTCAATCTATTGTCCTCTTTTATTTTTGTTATGTGTTAAAACAAATTGTGCAAGTGTAATGTCATCTAATTCATTAGATTGTTTTTCGTACTTGAGAAAAAAAATCTTTTTTCCAAATGTCAGTTGGATTCATTAATTTCTTTCAGCGTTTTTCTAATTTTTTGTCGCTCGATGGGCCATACAGTGTTCATATAAACAACAGCAACATAATATTTAGACATAGGCTCTCGTAGCAAATACTAACCTGCTTCTTGACATGTCATTTCAACACTATTCAACATATCAACTCTCATTTTTTGAGTAATTTCAGCAATATCAAACTCTGGATGTTCATTCAAAATTGCTGTAATTTTTCGTTGCAAATGACTAACGCCCTTGTTCGTTTTATTGATATATTTAACCACGTAAGCAGCACAGGAGTATTCTTAAAGAATAATTTGAAGTATTATGTGGTAATTATTATCAGATAAAATACGATTTTTTTTGTAAAAATTCTGCGTACTATCATGGTCAAAATTTTCTAAATTCATTCTTATTTTGGAATATCGGGTAGCATACTCTCTGAATCTCGTTTCCTCTTTTGTCGTAGGAATTAACATAACAATTTGTCGAGAAGACATTAATAGTGCCTCAAATCTGCATTTCTATCGTTTATTAGTAATAACTTTTTTGTAGCACTTAAGAGGGTGTTTATGTTTTTAAAATACTATATTTCCAGAAGCTTTAGATTCAGACAGAGATAAGTGTCAATCATACTGATAGTTAGAAACTTGATTACCGTCCCCAAGAAGATTTTCAGGGACATTGGCCATCCAAGGTAAAATTTGCGCAGGCGGGCTTCCACGATGTTAAAATTCAATTTTTTAAAAATAGTGAACACGCTGTATGGACCAAAAAGAAAAAATCATTGAGACTAAAATGTTTATAATAACATTAGCTAATTTATTAAAATAAATTGCGCAAGTTACAGTATCGATATTGATAAGTGCACTTTTTTGAATAAAATTCAGCTCTGACAAGGCTTCTGCCATAAATAGTTCTCCATTATTTATACAAAGTAATAAATTAGTCTACTCAATTCATTGGCACTGAGTGTCATAAATGCTGTTGGTCTACCTAATCTAATTGTCTAATCACAGCAAAAAAAATCTCTTTTTCTATGCAACCAACACCAGGCAGAGTTAGGTATTGATCGAAGGAAATCAAGATTAGTTTCTATGCAGCTGTTAATATAATTTTCAGATTGTATTTGATCTTAGGGAACGTTGGTATCATATCCAATGGGCTTAGACGCAACCTTGAAACAATCTCTGACTCTCAATCGCATAATTTTTACTGCAAGATATAATAAATGCTAGGAGATAAGGTAAAGTACCCAGTAGTTGGACAGAAATAAAAATAGCACCAGTAGTTGGACAGTCCAATGTAATTAACATTTTCGAAAAGAAGACGTTTTCGAATAGGAAAAAAAAATTTATTTATAATCCATCAATGCATAATAATGCCTGATGAAAAAATTTATATTTAAAACTCTTTTTCGTTTTTACGTAAAAAAATTATGTTTTAAATGCGAAGCATGTAAGATTGCTGTCCAAAAGGAGTGTTCCTATACTCAGTACTTGGACCCAGAAAAAATAGCTAAAAATTATAATTTGTAGTTGGACATAGAATGTTCAAGTTATTTTCTAACTAAAGTTACCTTGCAAAATAAAATGTATATTATTATAATTTTTATTGAGTTTATCGGAGTTAAACACATCGAAAAATATAAATAACTCTGTCCAAGAATAGATTCCATTCGATAACATAAGATTTTTCCAATACCTGGTACTTAGACAGTAAAAAACACTTAAAATTATTGATTATTACTGAATATAACATGTTAATTTTACTATTGAAAACTAAAATAAAGTTGAATAATGACCAGAAACTATACCATGTAGTGAAAAAGATTATAATCATTGAGTAGTTGAGAGATGTGAGAAAGCATTTTGAAGTTAGGTCTACCCTAACCTCCTATCCATTTAATTAATATGGGGTATCCAACTACTGGTCCCAAGTCTCATGTTGGTCCTAGTACCTGGACACTGGTGTCCAGATACTGGGTCTTGATGGTTTTTCTTTAATATTAATTTTTTCTTTGTTTATTAACTTGATTTTTTTTTTTCTAATAAATAAAACAAAATTTTAAATAATTAATGCAAAGTTTTTTTGAACATCATTTTTTTTAGTTTTTCATATATCAGCAAAGAAAATTTCGACTGTCAAAAGTGTCCAACTACTGGGTACTTTACCTTATCTCCTCGTCGATCAAAACGTCTCAATTCGATGATAGCCATCATAAACGGTGTGACTCTAACACTTTTTCGAAATTGCCAAAATAAATATCTGGATAAGATAACTCTTCAGCATGTTCGTCGAATAAAATACTTTATGGAACGTTGCATTCCCCAGGATAAATTCTAAAATATTTATCTTCATTACAAAGCAACATTTGTTGTTGAGCAATAAAACCTTCTTCAATTGGAACTACTTCACTGTAATCATCAATATTATTTCAATAATTGTCTTCTGTGTTTGAATTGAAGAAACTTTGATCTGTATACTTATATTATAAAATAGATATAAAGGTGATCGTATTAAATAGTTTAACCAAAGTTTAATCATTCTTATATTAACCAATCCGTAGACGTAGCTTGATTTGTGTATTAATATTCTATCAATGTATACGTAAACTCAGTGTTCGTTATTAACATTTCTCGGCAAAAAAGTTACCATAATGTTAACAGATACGGGGACGTTTATGACTTGACCGATAATGCTATACTACCCTTCTATGTGACGTAATCTTCGTATTTGCAGGAATGGTATCTAAGGAAAAAATAATATTGCTGACATGAGGTCAAGTTTCGGTAAAGTCTGTGGTATTGCTGGTCATCGGAAACTATTGTAAACAGCCATAGGAGATATTTTCTTTTTATTGAGAAATAATTTGTTAGTAGAATATAAATTAATAGATTCAACAGTGGTGAAATTCTGTAAAAATTATGAATGTTTGTACAACAAACGAATGATAAAGAAAAGTTTATGAATTAAAAAATAAATTCACCTCAACTATAGTTTGTAAAATTTTAGTGTTAACTGAAGCCATTTTTAAACCTTCTTGAAAGCATAAACGATCACAAACAGAGTATGCAAAACCGAAAGGGTTGTTTGTAAAATTGTTGTACAGCTATATTATTTCTACGACTGATAGCATTTTCATCTAAAGATTGCCCTTCTAATAAACATTAGCTGATATGTCATCTGAGATATCCATTTGATATGCCAACTGATGTCATGTCAATATATCATCTGTAGCTTAACTGAAAACTTGAAATTGATAACAAATTGTTACATTATGCAATTTACGGCTTTCTACTCGTCTTTTTTGGTTGTACTATTCGCATGATACATATCATCGAAAAACATATCTATTGAGTTTTTGTCAGGTGCCATGCCATTGGAATTTAAAAAAAAAATCTGAAATAATAAAAATTAACACTTTCAAGTCTTAATAAGTAAGTAGATATGTTTTTCGATGTATCATACGGATGGTACAACCGAAAGAGCCCAGTTGTAGAAAGCCGTAAATTGCATAATTTAACAGTTTGTTATCAATTTTGATGTTTTCAGTTACAGACGATATATTGACAAGACATTTCGGCCGATGTTACAGAAGGAGTAAATCATCTTCAAAGGCACCGTGTGAAATGTGTCTGTAATAGTTCTCATTTATATGATTATAAATGCTGTATGAAATAGCTGTAGTACAATTTCAACTAATTTTATGAAAAATACCGTACTTCATCAAAAGCATTAACAGAAGCTCCCAAAACAAAAGTCAGAGCAATAACTAAAATGACTTATTTGACAAAGACCTTTGTTTTTACCACAAGTGTTCGGCGGCAGGGCGTTCTGCTGACAAAATAACTGCTCCTGAAAGTCAAAGTCTACGGAAAACTAAACTCCTCTCCTCGTGCGGAAGCTGCGAGCGGGGATTCAAAGGAATCAGAACGCTTCCACGTTCGTAATGTCTCTTCGGGTTTTCTCTTTCTGGTAGACACGGGAGCAGCGATTTCATTGCTTCCTAAGACTGATCCAAATGCTAAGTCCGTAACTCTGTGCAAACGCATCTTCGACTTGCTCCACTCATCTTCTCATCCAGGCCCTAAGGTCAATGATCAGCTGATTAGACAACGCTATGTCTGGCCTAATATGCACCGTGATATAAAAACTTGGTGTCAGGGATGCATCAATTGTCAACAATCAAAAGTTTCACGTCACGTCATAAACAAACATACTTAATTCGTTGCTCCCGCGACAGGTTTCAACATGTTCACATGGATATTATTGGCCCCTTAAAGACCTGTGACGGCTACTCTTATGTTCTCACAATGATTGATCGTTTTTCTCGCTGGGTAGAAGCTGTCCCACTCAAGGATTTTCAAGCCAATACAGTCCTTCGTGCTTTCCAAGAAGCTTGGGTCTCCTGTTTCGGTACCCCTAGATTCATTACTACCGATAAAGGCTCACAATTTGAATCTGCCATTTTCAAGGCCTACCTTTCCTTCGTAGGCTGCTAAAGAAAAAGGACTGCAGCTTACCACCCTGCTGCCAACGGCCTCATTGAGCACTGGCACCGTAGCTTCGAAGCTGCTTTTATGTGCCACAACAGTCCTAACTGCGCAAGACTTTTACCAACAGTTCTTCTAGGACTTCGCTAGCTAAATTTTTATATGGTACAACTCTTCGTATTCCAGGCGAATTTTTTGTCCCTGATGACTTCTTTGCGAGTCCTTGAATCTTTATTGAAGACTATCGTCAACTCATGAGGGAACTCAAACCTGTGCCGGTAGAACATTACCACAAGCCGCGTCCCTCCTTTTTTAAAGGTCTTCGTTCTTGCTCCCACATTTTCCGCTGCTCTCATGCGACAAAATCAATCGATCGACCTTACTCTGGTTCCTACAAAGTGGTCGAACGGATTTCTGATCTTGATTACAAAATTGACATAAATGGAACTCCTAAAGTTGTTTCCACCGAACAACTAAAACCGGCTCACTTCATTCTGGAGGATCTTTCTACTCCAATGCTCAATATTGCTGCACCTCTACCTCAGCCTTCGAAGCCTATACCGATTCTCAAGACTTATCCAGGTAAAAACCAGGGCTTTAAAGAAGTCGTTAGTATTACTCCTAACGTAGTTTCTATTCGCACCAAAACGCACCGTAAATCCACGTAATTACGTGGATATAGTGGATGCGCATGGGCAGTGGGCTACTCTACTGTCCGGTACTTATAGGGTCCAAGTTTATTTTTTTTTCCGAGTGAGCGAAGCGAGCGAGGCGCATGCGCATACGTGGATATAAGGTGCGAATAGACACAGCGTACTCCTAAACAGTTCTACTTAGTTTAAGGTGGCTCATCACATTTTTGAAAGTCGAGCCATTGCACCCAAATTGAAATTTATGTTAAAATATGACTAAACGGATGTACAGTTAAAATTTTAGGGCATGTTGCCGGCCAAAATCGAAAAATAATCATATTGAAAGTTTGAAATTTTAGCATTGGTCTTATGGAGCAGTCTGATTTTTTCACCGAAAGTGTTAGATTTCGTAGGCTAAAAGTCGGGCCACAGTCTCCAGAAACTGAGAGCAAGTAGTTTAAATAATCCTCTTTCTAACAAAATCGCGAAAGTCCAAGATTACCGGTAAAAACAAAAAGATATAAAGTCTTGAAAGTTCTAACCGCAGGATAACCTCAATTTTGATTCTTGGCGCTAGCCCGGGAGATTCAAATGTCATATATAAGAATGTGGGCAAAAAAATTGTAAAAATATTGTTTACATCTAAAACTGGAATGTCATGCTCAGTTTTGAACGCATATTATTGCAAAAACTTTGTGTAAAAATATTAAATAACAATAATTTAAATAAATAGGTTGAATAAAAAATAGTTGAATATAAATCTTTTATATTAATTGTTCATTTGATGACAACATAGCAATAACGCCATAAATAATATAAATTCCAATCAAATAAAATATCCTTTACTTTTCATTACAAACAAATATTTGGCTTATTTTGTCAAATACTTTTGTGTTAGTAGTCACCCGTGGCTTTTCTCCAACATTCTCGCTTAGAAAAAGCCTTAGTCCTTTTTCTCCACTTTTCGTAAATACTTCATTTAAAATAGATTTATTTACTTGCGCCTTAGCCATTTTCAGCATTATTCCATTCGAAATATTATTTTTGTACTCTAGTAAAGACGCTTTATTCAAAGAAACAGCTGCTTCTTCGTTTTTCTGTTTCAAAATATAAGAAATATTTTGAGACTTTTCCCTTATAATATCATCACTTATTCCTAATTTAACTAACAAATTTCTGAGAACTCGCACATCTTCCACAGCGTTATGAAGTGATTCTGTGTTTTCTGTTTGTAAAAAATCACTAACTAATGCTTCCATTGAAAATTAGCATTCATTTTTTACAAGCATTAATTTAATATTTAGTGGTAAAAAAATACACACAAAACAAGTATAAGAAAGTTGACAGGTGCTGGAGCTGAGGCACACGCTCGAGTTCGTCTGCTTGGATAGGGACGTACGCAGCTTTTTCGATACCCTATCAAAAGTAACTTTTTTCAATTACGGAATTTTTTCGCATTTTTTTGCTCATAAATCATGAATAAGACATGGCACAAACCACTAACTGTCTTTTTATTGGTTTATATTCAGTAAATTTATAATTTATAGAAAAGCCCCCCCGGTGCCCCTGCTTGATACAGCACCATCGTGATGAGCCACCTTAAACGTTTCTCAAGTTAACCTGATTGCGTAATACGTTGCTTCGTTATGCTTCTTAAGTATAAAAAAATGCTACTGCGATATTAGTGCTCACGAGATGGTTAGACTAGAGTGGGGGAAATTCACCGCTCCTCTAACCTTGCCTTGCACCAACAATAAGCTACGCACACGCTGAGCAGTGTTATCCCGTATAGAGCGGGCTTGGTATCGCCGTGCCTGACGCCGCTCGGATGCGCGGTTATAGACGTCGTCACTGAGCACCAGTGATCTCAAAAGCAACAACGGAACAGCGCGCGGAATTCAAATTGGCTATATGGGCAAATCCACAAAAACCAGTTAACTAAAACCCAAGCTATTTAACCCAGTGACCCGAGGGGCAGAAAATTGATAACATAATAATTATATAGGTCAATAAACGAATAACCACATAACCTAAGACCCAAGCTATTTAACCCAATGACCCGAGGGGCAGCAAATTAACATCACATTGAATATATATAATAATAATAATATAATGATTAAATAATTTATTAAATAAATAGCAACATAACCCAAAACTCAAGCTATTTAACCCAGTGACCCGGGGGCAGAAAACTAATAACATACTAATTAAATAAGTCAATAAACAAATAACCACATAATCTAAAACCCAAGCTATTTAACCCAGTGAACCAGAGGGCAGAAAACTAATAACATATTAATTTTATAGGTCAATAAACAAATAACCTCATAACCTAAAACCCAAGCTATTTAACCCAGTGACCCGGGGGGCAGAAAATTAATAACATACTAATTAAATAAGTCCATAAACAAATAACCACATAACCTAAGACCCAAGCTATTTAACCCAGTGAACCAGAGGGCAAAAAAGTATTAACATAAGAATTATATAGGTCAATAAACAAATAACCACATAACCTAAGACCCAAGCTTTTTAACCCAGTGACCCAGGGGACAGCAAGTTATTAATTAATTGATTAAATAATTTATTAAATGAATAAAAACACACCCTAAGACCCAAGCTATTCAACCCAGTAACCTAGGGCACAGTGAGTTAATAATTTTTTAAATAAATAAATTAATAAATAAATAACCACATAACTTTAATCCTAAGTTACTTTACCTAATGACCTGGAATGCAGCAATTAAATAATACATTGATTGGATAAGTTATTATTATAAAAAGCTTGGGTATTAGGTTATGTTGTTATTTAATTATATATTTATTCAATTAATAAATTATTTACTTGCTGTCGTCTGGGTCACTGAGTTGAAAAGCTTGGGTTTTAGGTAATGTTTTTATTTATTTAAAAATTTATTTAACCATCATATTATGATAATATATATTCAATATTTTATTAATTTGCTGCCCCCCGAGTCATTGGGTTAAATAGCTTGGGTTTTAGGGTATGTTGTTATTCATTTAGTAATTTATTTAATCAATTAATTATTAACTTGCTGTCCCCCGGGTCACTGGGTTAAAAAGCTTGGGTTTTAGGTTTCGTGGTTATTTGTTTATTGACCTATATAATTGTTATGTTGTTAATTTTCTGCCCCCCGGGTCACTGGGTTAAATAGCTTGTGTTTTAGGTTATGTGGTTATTTGTTTTTTAATTCATTTATTCAACAAATTATTAACTCACTGTGCCCTAGGTTACTGGGTTCAATAGCTTGGGTTTTAGGGTGTGTTGTTATTCATTTAATAATTCATTTAATCAATTAATTATTAACTTGCTGCCCCCGGGTCACTGGGTTAAATAGCTTGGGTTTTAGGCTATGTGGTTATTTGTTTATTGACCTATATAATTATTATGTTATTAATTTTCTGCCCCCCGGGTCACTGGGTTAAATAGCTTGAGTTTTAGTTAACTGGTTTTTGTGGAGTTGCTCATATAGCCAATTTGAATTCCGCGCGCTGTTCCGTCGCTGCTTTTGAGATCACTGCTGAGCACTGCCGTTCCAAAAAGAAGAATGGTAATATATGCGTGTGTGTGTGTATATATATACATGTACAGGTACTGCAGTTCAGGCTGCTTCTGCTACATGTCTGTCGTGCGTTTCGTGTGACTATGTATATATACACGCATATACTTCCATCCTTCTTTTTGGCGTCGTCTTCTTATTTACGACGTCTATATAACAAGCGAAAAAAAATTCTTTTTCATTGCCCCATATCTCGATGAATGGGGAGCATTAGTTTAAATGGACGGAAGGTTGGAAATCGCTTCTGCTGCAATGTTACCAAGTGTCATCCGGTTATTTTGCTGACGCTATAATTACGCATCATTGCTCTAACTAGTAGATCTGTAAATCTGTTCAGCCGTCTGCACGTGTTCATTTGCTATTCTACACACAGTTGATAATGAAAAGACGGGCGCCCGACTTCAGCATTTAGAAACGTATCAAAATCATTCCTTTCGTGCGCCCGCATTTTCAAATACGCTCATAAGCTCCACAAAGAACTACTTCGTAAGTTGATAAAAATCTAACCCATTACGATCTTAAGCTTATTATGTCAATGCACACCTTGCTCCAGGGCACATAAGGAACAAAACATATTTAGTGATGCAGATTATTTGTTGAAAAAGCCATCACGGTAACTTTTAAGACTCGTATCAAAATAAAACTATTGAGCCATTCTGTGGTGATCGTATTTATTGACATGTTTTAAAAACGACGTAAATTTTGCAAGTATAAAGATAAATACTTATTTTGTAAGGAGTTTAACTTACACTCAAGTGTTCCTTTAACATGCACACATTACTGTACATAGTATTGTACCTGAGGACCAAACCAAAAGTATGCACCCGTACAAATAACACAGCGGAAGAACCACTTTTCTCGTCTACTTAAGGAGGCTTGGGCGTTTGGTGTCGTATCTATTGAGGGGCCCCTGTGGGGTACTTGTCATACAAATGATTCTTTGTAATATTTTTTTTATAATCATTTTGATTATACACATGTGTGAACAAAATAGAAATAAAACGCGGAAAAGTCATTCGGAAAATCGATATTAAAAAATTTATTAGTTTTCCCAAGGTACCTTGTGTAAAGATGACGGCCCTGCCACGATAAAGCTGACAACACTGTACTCTCTTGCTCTCATCTGCTATTATATACATATACTTGTGTTAGACTTAAATTTTCATGCTTGTATGTTTATGAATGTACAGCGCATGCGCACTTACAGTACCTGAACAAAACAATTCTCATGTTCGATGTTTTCCTCGCTATTTTCTCAAAATTTAACGTGTTGATCCTATTCTTTTTTTTAAATAATAGATTCTTTATACTTTCAAGTACATGTACCAATTTAATGTGTGGGCCCACAGCTTTTTAATGCGGTACGGTAGTCTATTGAATTTCGGGTTCCGTAAGTTTGCGTGTTAAAATGACGAATTTTCACAAGCGATTTTCTCGAAAATAAATGTGTTGACCTACCTATTATGTTTTCCTAAAAAAATCTAGCAAACTTTATCTATATAATCTCTGAATTTCAGACCTAGCCAGCATTTAATTCAAAATCGCCCAAGCTTCCTTAATGTGAACACAAAAGCTTGATTGTGAGCTAAATAATAAAACAAGTGTGCTTTTGTATTTTGGTAATTTTTATTAAAATCAATTTCCCGAACACAAAATTAGTTAGGCTTCTTACAAAATAAGTTTTTATGTACACTCACCATTACGGCAAAACTTAAACGTGTAAATTATACTGTGCTTGCCTTACAGTAATTCTACTAATTTTACGGTATAATCAACTTTTTCAGAAATACAGTGTACCATAATACATAGTACAATGAAAAAAGGATTCACGAAGAAATTTTAGTTGGGTATTATATGTAGTGTACAAGAGAAAAAGTTCAAGACAACTGCATAAATTATTTATATACACAAAACGGATTTGATTATATATAATTACTAGATACTAAGGGAGTACAATAATCTCCATTAAAGAAGCAATCGTCTTTTTACATCTGTCTACGCTTCTGGAAGGCTTTGGATTCCAATTGAGCAAGACAGATTTTCATTTTTAAATTCGTATGTTTTTAGTATGTAAAAAGTACGTTGCCTACTTATTCTATAAATGATTAGCTAGTTACTTGCACATAAAACTAAGTTACAAATAATACTAATTCACCATTTCACTTGCTTCCTTCTTTTCCTTTTGCGATTATTCTGACCTACAGGTTATTAACCGTTCAAGATTGATGACTTTAGTTTTGTACACTTTGCCACCGTTAAATCATACCTACAATAGCGTTACTCCTTCAATTTAATTTTGTGATCAGTTTTTCAAACATAATGTTTTAGAAAAAAAAAAAAAAAATAAGCACTCGCTTTAATTGTTTTTAATAGCTTTCATTCAAAAACATACAAACACTAGATTTTATTTCAATATTGAGAAAAAATTATAGATAATATACATTGACAAGCAACTTCTTCAAAAGATAAACTTAAGATGGACATAGTTAACGGTTATCAGTTGAGAAAAGCTATCGGGTGTATAAATCGAAGACAGTACAGTTATTACAGGCAATAATTTGACGAACATAACTATTCGTCTTGCTTCCTTAAGTCTATACAATGAGATCGATGAAACTCGAGAGAGCCATCGAAGAGAGTTGCTGTTGTTGCTTTTTAGCAAAACAGATTTTTGTCACAAATGCTTCTGAATGATCAAGAGTTTTGACGGCTATGCACGATAATTGCTTTTTGATGAAGGTTGTTGTTTGCGCTGTTGCGTTTGGTTCTGAGTTTTTTGCTGAAAACGACGTGTCATGGAATGATGCAATGGGTTGGGAGTAAAGGATGGGTGACCTGTGAAAAATGTACACATTCATTAGTTTACTAATCACTTTGCATCATATCTACTGAGTACACCTACTTCAGTATACTATTGGAAGGTCAGTCAGGCAAGTGAAAATTGTACATGATGAAAATAAAAACTAATGAATGAACTTAATCAACTGATTAAACAAGTTAAATTTTCAAATGTTAGATTAAACAAATCAAAGACACATTAGCAAAATAAACATATCAAAACAAATCGAGAAAATTTTTCAGTTAATTAACTCGGATCAAAGCAACATTATTATCAAGTAAACAAATTAAAAAAAAAAAAAACTTTTGTACACAAAACAGTTAGAATATTATACTGTCAACTTACTGATTCAAGGTCGAAAAAAGAGAGAAACTCACCAATAGTTATGATGCAAGTGGCATCACTGTCGAAAGAATGAATTTGCGACATTAATAGGGCTGATGCCTTTGGGTTTGACGACCACCTCTCTGCTTTCCGCCAAAGCCTGAGCCTCCTGGAACACAACCGAGACAATGTTTAAGACAATTCTTTTACAAACTGACGATTAACATCAACTTTCTACTTCACCAATAAGCCAATACACTAAATTTACCAGCTAAAATGAATTAGTTTATTAAAAGTCACTTGATCAAATGATTTTAAAAATGATGAAGTATTAAACTCAATGCACTTAGTGTAAAAACATTGACGCACTAACAAACTAAGTCATGTATATTAAATATTGAGAAGTTAGAAAGTGTTACTTTATAATCTAGAAATAAAAATTTATTATCGTGAGGCTACAGGCTAAGGTTTTAGAGCTCCAGATTATTTATAGGTTTTGTTTATGTATGTTGGAAACTATTCTATATTAAAAAATATTTCTATTAATCATTATAGAAATACAATTTAATTTAAAATAATTTTCAACTTGAGGCAAAATTTCTCTCTTCTTTTTTTGTCTTTTTTTTGAAATGAGATGTATTTTTATACTTTCCAAAATCAGTCCCTAATTATTGCTTGAACTTACACAACTTCGTAGTTGTTCTGCATCTCTGTTTTGTATCTAAAGAATGTTTCATTAATTTTTATTTTCTTACAAAATAAAGTAAAATAAATCATTGTATTATGCACTATCATTATTAATCATGATGTTTCAGAATAGTGAAGGAAAGGGATAGTATTTTGGTGGATACATGCATAGAAAATATTCTCGTTTCTTTTTTTAGTACTTGACACTTATAAATGTATTATTTCCCACACTAAAAAATGTTGATGTTAATTGATTTTGTATTTGATCGTTTACTTTATTGTCAGAATCTTACAATAATATTACCAGAACTATATTATAATAACTTATAAAAGTGGTATGAGATTAGATACACAGAATATTTTCTTGTGAAAAGATAAAAACTTATTTATGACTGATCCGGCGAATCGGAGTCGAGCCATGTGCGCAAGGGGTAAAAATGTTATAGGTAGTATATGTTGTAGAAAAAAATCATCTCTAAAGAATTACTTGATTGAAAAATGTTTAAACTTTATAAAAAAAAAAAAAAAAACAAAAAAGAAAAAAAAAAAAAAAAAAAAAAAAGGGGAAAAAAATTGTAGTGGAAGACAATGACAAGTGGAGTGGTTATTAAAATAATATGAAGGTCGACTAAAAGGAACGCTAATGCGTACCTTTTCCGCGTGCACCACCGCGCCCACCACTGTAGCCACCATCATAACTACCGCCATAGCCATAGCCGTCTGCATTTTCATGGAACACACGGTGCAAAACAAAAGGAATTTCGTAAGTCTCTAGTTTGAATTTTTTTCATCTATTTTCATTTCTGTTTTTAATTATTATTGTAATTATTCAAGTTATAAACCATTGTGAACAACTATCTAGACAATACCATTTCTACTCGCGCACATGTCGTACTTTTATTATAATTTTTAATTTGTCATGCATTAATTTAAAATCGCCAATGATTATTGAAAAAGTTTTTAATTATTTAAAAACGTCAGTTATGACTGGAAAATTTTTGAACTTGAGCAGTTATAATGTTTGATCACTTAAAATTCAACTAATGCATAACAATAATTTAAAAATATTTCTATAAAAAAAAAAAAAAAAAAAAAAACTGAGATGTTACATAGAAATAAAATGATAATTTTACTTGGTCCATTATTTTTTTCTGTTACATCTTTTGACTATGAATTGGCAAAAATAGGTCAAAGATTAGGAGTAATAAAATCGTAGCTCGAGTTGAAATAATTTACATCGATCTGCGCTACTTACTACTGAGCTTTGATATGCGTGTTTTGTAATTTTCACACGAATCAATTAATGTTCTTGTCCAATACGTTTAATAATTTTAATTGTAGATTTTATGCAACATCCCAATTCAAAAGCAAAAATCGAATGATATCAATGAGTTAACGGATTCGTATGTACAAAGAACTGTTAATAATCTCCGTCATCTCCGTAGATACTTACTACCTAAACACTGATACATGAAACAAAATGGTCGTACACGTATTATTATATCTTACCATATCCACTGTAGTCATAGCCACCATAGCTACCATAACCACCTCCGTAGTAGTCTCCATAGTTGCCGCCATAGCCATCATAGCCAGCTCCGTAGCCACCACCATAGCCGCCTTGGCTGTATCCACCTCCGTAGCCCTGGCCCCATCCACCTTGGCTACTGAAGGCACGGCCTCTTCCACCTCTAACTCCACCACGACCTCCTCGGTTCATACCGCGCATGCCACCCATCTCTGGTCTGGGAGTAGCTTTTTTGACTTCGACCTACAAGTAAAATTGATGTGTAGTGCTGTGCTTAGTTTACATTTTTTTCAGCTATATCAATACTTACCTCTTTATTGTTAATGGTCTGTTTAGATGTCTTAAGCAATTCATTGGCAACCTGTTCAGACTCGAAAGTAATGAAACAGAATCCTTTCCTTTGATTCTTGGTTTTGTCAAAAGGCATTTCAACTTCAACAATCTAAGACAAAAATTACAAAAATTAGTGAGCCATTAAGGCACTAAATTTCAGTTAGAAAAAAAAACAAAAAAAAAAAAACTTACTGTTCCAAATTGAGAGAAGAAGTTTTTGATTTCTTCATCGGTCAATTCAGCTGTAAGACCACCAACGAAGATTTTACCATGTCGAGCCTTAGCCTTTTTGGGGTCAACTTTCTTGTTGTTGATAACGTGATCTCCATGTGCCATAGCCTAAACAAATAAAATTGACTACTGTATTTCCATTGAAATAAAACTGGAACGTTTACTTTGCTACATCAGATCAGAAAAGTATTGTCTTCACTTCCATTCAGTAGCAGAACTGACTTTTTTAATATCATCACGTAATATTTTATTAATGGATTATTATTGCGTTGTTTACTTTTGTTTTTCTCGGGCAACTTTACAACTGTTGAAAATTCAGGTTGTTTTTGTAATTATATACAAATGTTTTAGATTGCTATATCATTGCGAAACAACGGTATTTAGAGTATGATAGCAATTTTGCTTGTGTTTCATAATCAACAGTACAATAGTGTATAAACGACAAAGTAAAGTGTTTTCAAACATGTTTTTTTTTTTTCAAACTGAAAATTTTTGTTACACATACAAAAAGTGACCACCTGTTGTACTAGAGCACTATAAATAATATCTAAAACATGTGTGTGGGAGTAATGGTAATTTTTGATCGGGATCTCTGGGACACAAAATTTCAAATTGCAGTATGTGATGGAGCTTCGTAACACGGACAGCTAATTTGTTATTGTGGGCTTGTCTACTTTACTTATATTGGCTTGCGCCATGGGAGTTGCAGCTTCAAGCTTTTATACTTGCTTTCGTGATGCGCATACCGTTGCCGTACCCATTGCAAGGAGGAATTAAGATACATTTGTTTGAAACCAATGCGTAAAGGGACCCACACAACTTTTAAAATATTTTCTTAGTATGACTAATTACTTATAACTAATTGGCATTTTTCAAAGGCAGTTAACTACCTTGTTTAAGGCTTCAGCCTTCATGAAAACGATGAAAGCAAATCCTCTCGAACGACCAGTTGCTGGGTCAGTTTTGATGTTGATGCTTTCGATCTCGCCAAAGGTCGTGAAGTGTTCTCTCAGTTCCTCTACAAAACAAAAATGAAATGTATTAGTAATCAAGAATGATAAAGATAACTATTTCAAGATGTGATCAATGTAAGCTCAGATTTTCAAATAGTCTCATCTAACAGTGCCATTCTGTTGTCAAAAGTGTCCTAAGAAAATCAACATCATATCAAAAGTGTAGTGAATAATAACATAACTGCTTTTTCATGTTTGTTCAATAATATATCAACAACTATTGAGTTACATCATGCAGTAAAAACGGAAGATAATTCGTACCGTCATATAAAACATAGTTTACTTTTGATTATCACTAATATGTGCAAAACGCATTACATTTGTTACGGGAATCAAGATAAATGATTGCTGTCTTTAAAATTTTAATTAAATCAAGCAGTCTTGTTTCTCATGAGATAGGACAATCTTCTTACCAAGAGAAAAAATGTACAAACTTACTTTCTGTTGTTTCCCAGCTGAGACCACCAACAAACAGCTTTCTATAAATGGAAAAACAGAAAAAAAAATATTGTTATTGGTTGTGAAGTAATAATATCGATGAATAACATTATTCTAAAATAAGTGAAACGAATAAGTTCACAGTTCTCAAAGACTGCCACTTGTGTCCTGTTTTTCAATTTCAAATTAATATTTTAATTCTTATAAAATTAACACTGAAATATTTGAAAATAAATATTCAAGTTAAAGCATCAGGCAACATCTAATTTGAATAAAACAAAGTTTTATATATGTTAATCAATAACAATTCAATGATCATTTTATTTAATTACAGTAAAATCAAAAAATATACAATCAACAGGTTTTCGATGTCAGCTAAACATAGTTTCAAATCTGCTGGATTAAAATTTAAACGCTTAAGACTCGAGTTATATCGTCAAGGAAAGCCAAGTAAGTATAGAATGAAGTACCTATCATTCAGTGAATCCTCCATGACTTCCGTAGACCTGCAATGGTAACACTAGTTATTCTACTTTGATGAAAAACGCGGTTTATTTGTATGTTAATCTAATGGATGTTTGACTACTTTTAAGTCAAGAAAAAAAAAAATTTAACCGACAGTAAACATGGGCGGCTGGAGAATGCAAGGAAGAATCTAAGAAAACCCCTGTTAGAATAACTTTATTAGACGCTCTGTGAGAAAATTTAATTTTTCTGTACACTGCTATAACTAAATTCAAGATTAATTGTATTAATCGTTTATCGTGAACTTTTTACATTGCTAGTTTCAAATAAATAACAACAAAAACCACAAAATACTGTGAAAACTTGGAAGTTTTCAGAAACAATAACAATTTCATAACATAAAGTTACATTACTTTTTTTCTTTCTTTTTTTTTTTTACAAGAGAAATTAAAGTTACAGCTGACAAATTTCACAAAAATGTATAAAAAATCGCAATCTTTATTTTCTTTATTAGAAAACAGACAACAAAAAACAAAAAAAAAACAAAAACTCAATTGAGTTTGGAGATAATGCATTATGTTTGATATCACTTGACAATATTATATTATCATTACATTAGTTTTTCATTTACTTGAATAGCTCCCAACACAACTTTGCATATATTTTTTTTTTCTCTACAACATTAATTGTCTTCAAGGCTATGATTCCCATCTTGCTTGGATTTAAAAACGTTTGATTTTCTTGGCAAAACCCAGTTTGTCTAAGACAATAAAACGCGAGCGAAATATTGGAATTCACTTTGTATTTTTTGATGGAAAATTTGAGGTTTGAACTCCGCTGCTGATAAATACCGTAGAGGCATGTGTCCCTGTGAGTCGACATCTGGCTGTAGCTCTCAGGCGCTGAAGCCGTGAAAAGCAGCCACTGACGAGCAGCTTTTTGTTGCACAGCTGTCCAATTGTTCACGTGCTGGCTTGTCACCTGCAGATCAAGCCACACAAATTGGGTTAGTGGCATACCGCGCTCCTATACCCTTGTCAATACTTTAGACAGGAATTTTTTACTGTAACTTTGATACCTCATTTTAATTTTGCTAACAACGATAAGACTGCAATGTGCTCCGGCTCACGATGCAATTGGCACTTTTAACGAGGCTTTTTAAAAAATTCGATCAATTCTCGAAATGCATTTTTGAACCGTATAAACTATTATCTGACTTCGATCATATGCCTGGAACTTTTTACTGTAGAGAATTTTTTTTACAACACTTTATGCTTTACATTTACAAAGAATGTCTGAAAACGTTCGTGAATCAACAGCTTACATAATGTCTCAGCTACAAGATTTACTTTGAATGTGCAGCGATTGTACTTTACACATTTACATTTAAAAAAATTTACATAGTAAGTACAAGGATTGAATACTCAAAGAGTCAAATCACGTTATTTCTAGTATTACGTACTACTACTATTACTCTTAAGTACAATTAAATGCGTCGAAAACCTTTAGAGCACACATTTGAAAATTACACCATCACATTGTTGTGAATCTGACTGCATTTTTGTACACATTTCAAGCACATTTTGGAATTATTAAATACTATTTTTACATTTTTTAAATCATTTCTAATGGTAAGAATTTAAAACAGGACTGCTGGTGCATACAATGTTAATAATTTGATGACTTTGTGATCACAATATGTTGCATTATGATGAAAAATTCAAGCTTTATTCATTAATATTACTAAAATAACTTTCTAAACTTGCAAGCTTTGCAAGAGAAATCCAATTACCAACTGATGAATATGCCTTTGTATACAAGAAAAATACTGGTTTGAATATATTGACGTTTTACAATCTGATAGGTTTATCATTTATAATTGTTTCAAGTATTTGATTGAAAATAAAAAATATTATAGTACGAATTTAAATTTCGTTTATATCCAATTATCTGATACTAAATTTTCTGAACAGTAACACATGTTTCTTATGGTACGAAAAAAATTTCAGCACAGTCTATTTAAAATGCACTTATAATGTCAACATTTATTTAAATATCCAAGGTTTCTGAAAACAGTTTCACCAACTTTGATTAGAAACTAAATATACTTTCAAAAGTTTTTTAGCCTTTACAGCAAAAGTAAATAAAGGTTACGAATGAGATTAAGTAATAAGTATTACTTTCATTTAGTGAATACTGTAATTTCGCACGCATATTATTCAGCAATAGTTCATTTTTTTGGCAACAAAATGAAACAAATCTGAAGTATTGAAGATTGGATGAAGACAAACGTTGAGCACAAGTAGTCCAAGAGGTAAATTGCATGTAATTATAAAAATTTTTACTCTAAATGTGAATTTCAGCTGCGGTTTTTTTTTCAACATTTTAAACGTAACTGCTTTATTATCTTAATTTATGTAGAATGATAGGAAATACACAAATTTTCACTTCAACACTTAAAAACTATTAAATTATCTTAACTAATGTGTCTAGTCGCATTTTTCTTTAGATTTAACGTTTGATAACTAGTATTTTCTTAGTAAATTTGCATCAACCTTGACCTAATAGAAATACGCGTCAGTGTAACTTACACATAAACGTATAAATCTTTTCATCTGCAAAGTTAAATAAAAACAAACTGAGTCTGTATAATGTGTATGTGAATACTCGACAATTGCAATCCTTTAGACACCTTATTTGCCGTAAGTTTAAAATGGAAGCTTTAATATCTAAAAAAATATTCAATACTACAGCATAAGATATGTAACAAAGTTTAAAAACATGATAAAACATGGCATATTAAAAATTGATAAGAACAAATTTACAACTTACTGTTTAAATGTGATTGTTTAATGAATTTTTCATTTTTGACGCTATTAGTTGATGTTATTGGTTTATTATTCAAAACTTACCGTTATACATATAAATTTATCATTATATTAAAGAGCCTTCTCAAATAAAAGGTATTGGTAGAAATAATTACGTGGAACTTTTATGATAAAAAAAGTAATAACGTGAAAATTTCATTCAAAATTGAAAAAATATCTTCCAACTAAGGCGTAGAGTGAAAATTGATTTTTGGGGATGGTCGCAAAGAAGTTGGATTAGTTCAACTAATTTTGTACAAAATACACAAGTTGGAAAATTTAAGTCATGCAAACAAATGGGTAAGCAAAGCAATGACTAGCTACTAGCAACTCACAAGGGAAATAAAGGCAATTGAAAATATAGTAATAGATTGAAGAAAACAACTAAACTTTTATCTTAACACAACCTTCGAGGTGAAATTTAACAAGCCCTGTAAATCCATAATGGCGGTAACTCCGTAGAGCCCTGACGCCGAATCAAGGAGACGCCATGCTAGAATCTTATATCGTCAAAGATTAACATAACGCTTTGAAAGTATAGCATAAAAATTTTTTAGGTAGGGAAACCCAGGGTGTCTTTCCAACAGTCGACAGCACATAATTTTTTCGCTACAATTCTTATAAACATGATTGCGTAACTAATGTTTACAGTTTACATATAAATATATATATGTACATGTGTGTGTGTATGAATACGTGAGTATTAATATAATTTAACGATATTTAATATCACACGAACGCACACAAGCACCTGCAAATAATTACACATTCCTATTGAGAAGTCAAGAGATTGTTATGAAAACTCATATCGTTTTAAACGATAAGTGGGACGTAATGTTTGTAGTATACACATAATCAAGCCAAAAACGACTCTTTTTGTATAGAGGACACGGGTAATAAGCCGCAAAAATTCAATTTTCACTCAGTTTGCCTTAATAATAATTAAAACAAAATTTCCTCAAGAAGTGAGGCAGCAGCGCGGGCCGCTTTTAACACCATTACAGAGCAGGCATTGACAGAAGGGTATTGCTGAGAGCCGAGACTGTCGGCGCCATATTACTTTTGTCAAATACAAGACTCCGTTTCGCACACAAGCCCATGGATGGCACTGCATCGACTTTATTGGCGAGCGCGTGAAAAATATGAGCTCCAAGAGCTCGCCCAGGAGTTACTATAAGACGTGTGGCCGTCAAAATTTCAGCTAGAGATGAAAAAAAGCGCGATGCCATCGGATTGCCAAGAGGCTCCGAACGCCGGACGGCCATTTTGCTCTACGCTGATTTAGACGCGCAATGCCTCGACTCTCGCTTCCGCCGCCTTTAAAACTATAACGAAGCACGAATATTTCCCACGAGAGCAAGACTCGAAATCAATGCTCATTTGTACGAAACGATGCAAAGGCAGAGTTATCATGAATATGTTAATTAGTGACGATAAGAATCAAAACAAGGAATTGCAAGAACTCGGGCGATTAAGAGTACATTAAATTTATCAGTGTGAAAAACGAGTGTGAGGCCATTGATGGAGGAGAGTAAGTATAGTGAAGGAGAAAAGACGCTGATGAGCAAAGGGTTACCTGTCTTCCTGGGACTCCTTTTCGGCGTCGCCCCCGGCGTTGGAGTCCTCGTTGTTGCCACTGTGATTTTCGGACTCGCCATTCTGCTCAAAGTTTTGCTCACCGACATCCTCGCTGAAGTCTTTGTTCTCGCCCTGCTGTGGTTGCTGCTGTTGCTGTTGCTGTTCAGTAGTCATTGTTGATGTAAAAAAATGATAACTAGCAACTCTGAAGTTGAAAGAGCTGTGGTGCGCGCGGGCAGTACAAGCTAAGTGAACTGAGCTGGGAGACACGAGACGGTTGAACGTCCGAACTGTTCGGCTGCTGAGTAAAGAAGGAGTATAGCGGAGCAAGTCGACGTTGCCGCGTTTCAGCCGAGGCAGTTGAGTGTGATGACGCATGCACTTTTCGCGGCAGGGCCGCACGGCGCAGGGCAGGGCGTCGACGAGGAAAAGCGGGGTATTTTTGGGGGAGAAGGAGAGACAAGAGTACCGCAGGGGGCGCAGGGACGTATCTGTATTCTTTGTATTTTGTATATATTTATATAATTTAAAGGCGTATAGAGTAATGTTGATATAAAAATGAAAATTCTCTAGTTTCATTAAGGTCGTCATATCAGATCATACCATTGACTTACTAAATTTTGTTTTAGTCAATATGCTAAGTATTTGTTCGTTATATTCTGAACCAAGAAAGTAAACTTTTTCAAGTCAGTAATTTCTTAGGAATAAAATAAATTTAGGAAAAATGTAGAAAGTAAAATATAAGGGTTATTCAAATTTCAACCCGAAGTTTTTCATTCCCAAAACGCTATTTATTGTAAAATCTTGAACACATTACGTATTTTTTATAAGTCATAGCAGATTTTCGTAAAACTTGTTCAAGTACATGAGTATATAAATTTACACGCGCTTATTGAGATCATATACGGTACAATTTGTAAATAATTGCGAGGGTTATAAATGCATAAGTATAACCACAGTCGCCCCTTTATTAAATTAAATTACGTAGGAGTGTATAGTACTTGATTATCTAATTGAAATTAAATAATTGTAGGTAATGTATCAATGACATATACTACAAGCAACGTGATGTATATACTCATTATATGTTAATAACATAAATAACAAAAGTTGGCTATAAGAGCAATAATTTTATTATTATTTAACAGATAAGGGATCAAGTGCCTCCAAAATTTCTTGGCTTTACAGTTAAAATCATATAATTTTACTCAGTAACTACGCTAGTTCTCGAGAAACAGTTGTCAACTCCTCATGTACGAATAATTATTATTTTAATCAACGACAGTCATGCAAAATTTTTGAATTTATTTTCACAGTAATTAATATTATATAATATATTAAACATCTGTAAGTGTTTTCAACTCTAAATTTGATGGAAGCACGAGGTGAGGTCTATGGGTGGTCGAAAATAAATACCAGCCGCAACTCTCACCGGAATTGATGAATCTCATGGTATGAGGTGGTCTGTAATATTTTTGTAATAGTACGTTATGGTGAAGAGTTTGGTTAATGGTATTTTATTTAATTAAGGAGGTTTTGGGAGTATCATTCAGACACTAAAGAGGTGAGGAACGGGGAGTCCTCCCTGCCCGCGCATTTTAGCTCCCTTCACCGCGCACCTCCTCTTGCACTTTACAAACTTCAAACTGTACGACTGTAATTGATTACATTTTTAAAAAATGCCTGGCGAGTCATGATTTTTTTTATTAAGCATCTTCCTTTTGTACCAAGGTATCTATGAAAACTTTTTTTTTAATTCCAATACATTTAGAATATACCTTAATTTCAATTAAAAGTCAAACCTAACCTTGCTTTCTCATAGGAGACCGTGTTAAACTGTCAATATTTCATAATTTCTTTCTCGAAAATCTCCCCTGGTGAAAAATCTGAAAAAATTCATGTGCAGTCCTGGAGCCGTACTTACCATATAACTTTTTTTAGCTTCGCGGGCCTATGTTATAACGTAGACCGATGTACAGAAAAATAGTTTTATGGTACGGCCCCAGATATGCTCAAATATAGCATAAGTACATTTTTTGGCACGATTATACATTTTGAACTTTTTAAAAAGTGCCATGTGATAAATTCTATAAACCAGCCGCAACTTAAATTAATGGAACCCCCACATAAGAGCAACATCACCTGTAATTTTGCCAATTATAATTACAAGACAAAAAATTATTTTTTTATATAATATAATAAAATAAATTATTTTTTTTAAACAATGGATAATTGAAAAATCTTTGTTCGTTTTTAGATGGGTATATCTATATTGTAAATGTCAGTGCTACCGCAACAAAACTTGATGAAAAACAATTACTCCTGAGTTTGCTGCTTTTTCACGGAAGCCAAATATGAGTTGACTACTTTTTCACTTATTTTCTGAGTTGGCTCTGGCTTTTACCAAGCCGTCGAAATGCATTATATATAATTTTAGATGAATATTATATTGTCTTTAACTGAAACTTGTATTTAAAAAAAGATTTGTGTAATCAGTGATAACATACATGTTGCAAAGGTAAGATTTAGAGTATATGTGTATGCGTTTAAAAAGACAAAAAGATAAATGAAATACGGTTTTTGAATGTCCGTTTCCGCCAATCAAGAGTTGACGAAACCGCAGAACAAAACATCTTTATGAATCACATTGGCTCTGTTCGGAAATGATGGGTTGGTTAAGTATTAAGTTGGTACCTACCCCCACCCCGACTTAACTAACCGATTGTGTGTTCGCACATGTAAACAATAGTTAATCAGCTGGTCACGTTTTGGCGCACTTTAAGCGCTTTCAAGTCCTCTCTTTAACCACAAAAAGACCACCCCGACCCTAGCCCACAAAATGTTAAAATTTGCAATAAAAAAAATATCAGTACACGTATTTTGAACTGCACATTTCGCCTGTACAAATTATTTTAATTGCACACGTCTGAAATGGGCAAAAAAAATTAATAAACATCAGCACTTTTAGGGGGACACTAAACGGTCCATATCTTCGTAATGAAGGCTTGTATTGAACTGCACACACCTCAAAAAAACTGCACATTACACGATCTTAACTGCACACTCAAATTTTGTAATTGCACACCATTATTTAGTTAATAAATCGATAAAAACTAAATGTCGTAGCTCTACTGTAAATTGTTGTGCATTACTGCGCATGCGCGTGACTATTGGCCAATCATGTGCGTTACAGTGTGCTTGCAGTACTTGCACGTTGGCGGGTATTTACAAAATATTATTTACGTAAATGTAATCGTCCTTTTGTATGTAAACATAGAAATGTCTATGTATGTGTGTATAACTACATGTTTACAACGAAAGCAGCAAATCTGGATAATATTGAGGCAGAAATTAAATAATCTTTATAGAAATAAATATAACAAGAAAAATATTATTGATCATGGGTCATGTTATCCATGGATACAACATGTATGTATGTGTGTATATACACTCCATTGCTAATGCAGAGTGCACCGACAGTACCGATGGTGTAAATAGTATTACGGTTGAATTCCAACAACCCAATAACTAATGTATTTATTTTTTTTTATATATATACAGGAAGATTAAAAAAAACTTTTATCCATCTAGAAGTTACAAATATGTTTCGAAACTAAACATGATTCCTTGAAAAATATGTAAAGATTTAATTAAAAAATTTTATTTAGGACTAGATGTATCATGCAAATATACTTTTGACATGAATAATCACTTTTTTGGCTTTAAAAATTATGCTTTGATCAATTGAATTTACAAATTTACCCCGGAATTATTTGTATTTACACATGAAAAAAAGCACAAAGCTTTCACCCAGCTAAATTAATAATGATTGAAAATAGATAGTATGTAGAATCAGGTATCACATTGACTGTCTCAGTAATAGTGCAAAAAAATTTAATCATCAGGGAATTCTGCACGAAGTCATCAAGTATCGTCAATACAATGCGGAAAAATTTTCATTCCCAAAGACGACCACTTTGACCAAATACTTACCTTGGACGGCGTCTCCCGGAAACTACGGCTTAAAAACTTGTCTCAACTCAATGGTACAATGATGAAAAAATAATTCACTACGAAAATTCACAAAATGACGCATAAATACTTACATAGAAAAATACGTTTTTAGCAAAACTTTACTTTGAAACATGGCGTGCATAACACAAGCGACATGGATATGAAAAATGAATTGTTCGAGCAGCTAGTCGGTTTAATTGATCTTGTTGCGCATCCAGAAAACGTGCTGATTCATATTTTGCTTAAATACGGTTACGATATTGAAAAACTTTAGGTTCTCAGTCCTGTCGAGCTTATAATTGTAAATATAGTAACTTCTAAAAAAAAAAAGTTTTTTTTGTATTATTTACTTCAATTAAACTGATGTCTCTATTTTTTCAGCTCTACACGTGTATTGAAAATCAAACGTCGCACGAGTATGATTTTAAAAAAGCCTCGATTTATTAGATTACATAGATCAAAAAAAAGAAGAGATATCTTACAAAAACAAGATTTGGTCTCGGGCAACATTAAATAAACAAATCAACTGTTTTTATTTCTTTTACAGCATTATTGAACACAACACGAAAATAAACACTTAGTTGTGCAGTTAATCAGTCTCAAAAATTCTAATAGTAGATATACAGCACTTTTTACCGGATTTTTGCGGATGCAAAATTGGAAACTCATCGAAAATTTTTCTCGGCTTCAATCGCCACACCCCTAGTCTATACTTGTACCTAGAAATTATTTGACCTGGAAACATAAACAGCTTTTATGTTAAGGGAAAGTTGCCTGATTGGTTGATGATATTCAGATTGTTGTAAAATTTTATTTTTCACTTTCTTATGTAAATATAGTGTTGTCAGAGTATTATTTATTAAAATATTGAACAAAGTGAAAGTTAAACTCTACAAATGTGTTTAAAACGTAGTGTTTATGCAGCATAAAAATTATTATGTATGTATTACATAGAAAATAAATATTTTAAAAAATGTATACAGGAGTTCTAAAAATTAATTGACCTTAAATTGGATACAAAGGGTTTGTTGCTGATTTTGCAATTCAACCAATCAACATGCACATTATGATGGTCTAGATATTTTGTCGAAAAATAAAGAAAGCTAGACGTTAATTGAGATGGTTAAGTTTCTAAAGTATAGAACAATGCATACCTAATTAAAAAAATTTTAATTGAATTTTTGTGCTTTTTTTCATGTGTAAATACAAATAATTCCGGGGTAAATTTGTAAATTCAATTGATCAAAGCATAATTTTTAAAGCCAAAAAAGTGATTATTCATGTCAAAAGTATATTTGCATGATACATCTAGTCCTAAATAAAATTTTTTAATTAAATCTTTACATATTTTTCAAGGAATCATGTTTAGTTTCGAAACATATTTGTAACTTCTAGATGGATAAAAGTTTTTTTTAATCTTCCTGTATATATATAAAAAAAAATAAATACATTAGTTATTGGGTTGTTGGAATTCAACCGTAATACTATTTACACCATCGGTACTGTCGGTGCACTCTGCATTAGCAATGGAGTGTATATACACACATACATACATGTTGTATCCATGGATAACATGACCCATGATCAATAATATTTTTCTTGTTATATTTATTTCTATAAAGATTATTTAATTTCTGCCTCAATATTATCCAGATTTGCTGCTTTCGTTGTAAACATGTAGTTATACACACATACATAGACATTTCTATGTTTACATACAAAAGGACGATTACATTTACGTAAATAATATTTTGTAAATACCCGCCAACGTGCAAGTACTGCAAGCACACTGTAACGCACATGATTGGCCAATAGTCACGCGCATGCGCAGTAATGCACAACAATTTACAGTAGAGCTACGACATTTAGTTTTTATCGATTTATTAACTAAATAATGGTGTGCAATTACAAAATTTGAGTGTGCAGTTAAGATCGTGTAATGTGCAGTTTTTTTGAGGTGTGTGCAGTTCAATACAAGCCTTCATTACGAAGATATGGACCGTTTAGTGTCCCCCTAAAAGTGCTGATGTTTATTAATTTTTTTTGCCCATTTCAGACGTGTGCAATTAAAATAATTTGTACAGGCGAAATGTGCAGTTCAAAATACGTGTACTGATATTTTTTTTATTGCAAATTTTAACATTTTGTGGGCTAGGGTCGGGGTGGTCACAAAAAGCGCTTAAAGTGCGCCAAAACGTGATCAGCTGATTAACTATTGTTTACATGTGCGAACACACGGTCGGTGAGTTAAGTGGGGGTGGGGGGTGGGGGTAGGTACCAACTTAATACTTGACCAACCCATCATTTCCGAACAGAGCCTATCCTATTAAAGATATAAAGCGCTTTATATAAAACGGCACTAACAGGATGTTAATTATTCTATATTAGAATCAAAGGTTTATTTTTTTTACTTTAGTTATCCCAAGCTAACCGTGTCATTTTTAGAATATAATCGAAAGGAATCTAATAATAAGATTGAAAGTCGTGCAGTTTTCATATATCTTCATTTTTTAATTTGCAACCATTAGTGCGGTACATATAAATTATCATAACATTTGCGACATTTTTATTGGAAACTTTAATCATCTATTCCTTAAAACTTACCATTTAATAAACATTTATTCATAAAACTAATTTTTTAATATTTTCTAAGCCTTCTTTTAGATAACTACTGAGGGTATCGTACACGCGACACATTGTAAGAATGAGTGTGTCCAGCGTATGTGACAGATGCGAGCGCGATATTAGAGATGTTATCGCAGAGTAGGCAGTTGTTTTGAAATAATCGGAAGATTCGATAGAAGCGGGTACTCTTATTATGGCCAGCCTGCGGCAGCACGTCGGGCCATGGCTATTCGGAGTATTCGAAGTTCGATATACAAAATACATGGTAGTAATCAGCAGGAGCGGCGAAGCGACTTTCACTTGGGTGGTGGACTGGGAAAATATATGTTGCATGGTGAATTCACCACCCTACTGAACCAGAGAATACAAGAATACAACGTTTAAATTTCCCAGCTGCCCTGCTGTCCACTTAACATATTAAGTTTTTATTATTTATCATAGATGGCTCTTCGAATAGTTCGAGTGTGGGGACCCTCTCACACACATGTATACGTACACTTCGGCTCTCCGTCTTTCTCCAATCATCCGCTAGGCGTTTAACCATGTCACTCGACCTTCTTGCAAGTGCCCGGATTTCATGTTGGTTAATATATAAGGGCGTTTAAGATTGAGCTAGGGTACCCCACCGATATAGGTGTCTAAGGCAGGGAGCACGTCATCAGCCTTACTGATGAGTCCTGGCGTGCTCCTGGGACGAAACATAAAACAATCTTTTCTCTCTTTTCATGGCATCACTCGATCGCCATACGAGTTGGTGAGCTTCGTCACAGCTTTTTCCCTAGATCGTATATATAGCTATACGATTTAGGGAGAATGTTCCGCCGACCAGACAGCAGTGAAAGGTCATTGCCAAAGACGGTACCCACAACGCGCGAAAATTAAAAATTGTAATATTAATAACACAAGTGCCTATCACCCAATAACAGATTAGAGAATACACATGTGCATACAGCTACTTGGGATGGGCAGGCTCAGAGGAATCGTCTTTCTCTCTCTAGCTTACCAATAGCCACGTGTCATGAGGCCTTTGTTCACTTTGTTGACATGCAAGAACTTTTGTCAAATATCTGATATAGAGGGCGCAGCCTCTGCATCAGCTTGGAGCGAATACTTTTGTAAAAGTTGTGAATGACATCTACAAGAAATCTTAAGGAAATGTGTTTACTAGAGAGAGTTAGCCGGTGGTTGTATACTCTCTGAATCCAAAGCTTGAAGCGAATACATTCCAACCTCCGAACATTAGAAGTCTACAAGACATCTTTAAGAAATCTTTAGAAAATGTGTTGAATGGGTCGAATCGCAATCCATATGATCAGTACGATTAGCACCATCTCTACATCTTCAAGTGACTCACAAATCTACTCAATCTATGCAGTTTAGTCATTTAGTGTTCATAGAGTGGGTATGAGGGTATATCGCATGAAGCTCACCCATTAGATAGATGGTGCGACTGTGCCTTAGCGAAAATTGCGTCGTTTGTTATTAACAAGTTATTAGATTACATATTTTTAACATTATAAGAGTAAGGTTGTAATTTTTTTCATACGATGAAATTGTTTATTAAGGCCATAAATATTAGCTTTTTGATGGTACGAAGCACAGTTGACCCTACGTTAAGCTACTCCTACTCGTTTCTGCTGCTGCTGCTGCTGTCGCTGTTGCGCCTGCTCAGATGTAAACAAGCAACTTGAAGTTAGGTTAAACTGTACTTCGTACTGTAAAAAGATGTTTTCGGCCTTAATAAACGATTTCATCATATAAAAAAAGTAAGAACTTAAGTCTCACAATGTTAAAAATATGTACTTTAATAACTTTTTATGTTTACCACCTTTTCCACTACGAAAAAAAATAATAACTTAATTTCTCTCTTAAGGCCTGTACTACTTTTCCTATATATATACATATATATATATATATATATATCGCTGTGTCACGTGGTACAGGCATATTTCCAATACTGGACTCGTTCTAAATGGTGTACTGACGAGCGTACCTGGGTACGCAAGCAACTTTTTATTTGGAACCATCCGTCTGTATGTACAATATTTACCTATATAAATTAGAAGAATTATATAGATTTTTTTTTTTATATTATAGTGCTCTACGTCCGGCTCCTTTGATAAGGGCACTACTATGGGCACTTAGCACTTTGGAGAAGGAAGGGAAGAGGGATAGGAGGCCTCCCATTGGGAGGAGGGTAGGGGGAAATTAGGCAATTTTTGCTGCAAGAAGGTCGCCTAAACCCTTCTCGAAGAGCATTGCGTGGTGAACTAGCACATGTGAAAAATCTCAGAGGTACTTGCCCGAAAAAGTCGCACTGGCCGAGAATCAAACTACCATCTCCCGTGTGCCAATCCCCGACCTAGCCGACTGAGCCACCGCGCGCTCGAATTATATAGATACCTTATGTATTTTGTATATAAAGACTCTGGTGAGCCACGATTTTATCATTTGAAACGTTCCAAAGTCGCGTCATCTTACAAAGCTTCAAGCGGTATACTCTTAGAAGGGAGTGTGGCTGAAGACGCCATTTTCGGGACCAAATGGTAAGAAAGCGATAGAAAGAGAAACACAGATTGACACGCTCATGTCCACATCTTCGCTTGGCTTGTTATTTTTCAGTTAGTTCTAAAAATGGTGAAGCCAACCAGTAACTTTCGGACACTTTAGCCACACTCCCTGCCCACTCTAGTTTTCAGGACAAGTTATAGCCAACCTTATGGCAGAAACTTACTAGTACAGTGGGTTGAGGGATAGTGTGGCGATGGGCCGCCATGTTCAGGACTTACACATCAACTGTCTATCTATATGTATGTTACTCAATTACTCGTACATATCAATGGATACATATGAGATTCCGAGAGTCAGTAATTGTTTGATTCAGATTGTGTGCGTGGTTGTCCTCAATATGATAGAGCTAATCAGGAGAAGCTCCCGCATCTGCTATTCGCTTTGAATGCAATTCCGAAATCGCGCCCCCACTGGGAGGTATTGCATAACTTCCACACCACGCCACGCCACAACTTGACGTCACGTTACAATGCATAAGTAAATAATAACGTACCGTCAGTCTGTGGTATGGCGTGGTGTAGAAGTTACGCAATACCCCCCCTAGAGACTTTGAGAACGATTGGTAGTCATTAGAAAATGACAATACTATGAATTAATTTCCGCATGCTTGTAGAAAAGCGATATTTAAGGGTTGGCTACCTGGTGAATAGAGCCGGAAGCTCGATTTTATAATAATTACCTTTTCCAATTATGACCAATCGTTCTGAAAATGCCCAGTGGGGGCGCGATTTCGGAATTGCGCTCAAAGCGAGGAGGGAGCGAGGGAGTATTCCGTAACTTCTACTACACGACGCCACGTCACAGACTGACGGTACTTTACTATTTAGGCTGCGACCACATAAACGCGTCCGCACGCGTTTGACCTTTGACGTCCGTCAGAATCGTGCCTAGTTGTTTACTGCCAACGTGCAAACCTTAAATAAATTACAAAAAAGTGTGAATATACAGGATGTTTGGGAGTTTGTTCATTTAAAGTTGACAGCAAAGAACTAGGCACGATTTTCACGGACGTCAAACGCGTGCGGACGCGTTTATGTGGTCGCGGCCTAAATAGTAACAACGTATCGTATTAGTGGTATATCTATATCTCCAGAAACGTAAAGCACATGGGTACGGTACGGCACCACATCACGGCTGCTGAAAGTGCTGAATCGCTCATATCATTCCAAAAAGCAGGGCGCACGCAGGGTCCGTACCATATAAATTTTTCTTGCTTTGCAGGAGCCGTACCATATAACTTTTTTTAGCTTCGCGGGCCTATGTTATAACATAGGCCGATGTACAGAAAAATAGTTATATGGTACGGCCCCAGGCCTATGTTATAACATAGGCCGATGTACTGAAAAATAGTTACATGGTACGACCCCAGGTGCACACTTTTGGAGCGTTCCAAAGCTAAAATTGCGTGCTCCTGAACTGCTCCAACTTATCAAAGGAAACACATTGTTAAGAGAGCTTTATAAAACCAAAATGCATATATATTGTATGTATTGTATATGTATTAGGTGTTGTACATACATAAGGTTTGTTCAATCATCCACCTTGGAGCGCTCCGAGCGCTCCGAGGTCTCCGAGCGATCTATAAATGAACACGAGTTCTTTGTCGGAGAACTCGGAGGCCTCCGAGATATCTTTATACTATATAGGTATACTCACCGCTTATAACTGATGTTTGTAAACAATGAGCAGCTATAGTGAGTATACCTATATAGTATAAGGATATCTCGGAGGCCTCCGAGTTCTCCGACAAAGAACTCGTGTTCATTTATAGATCGCTCGGAGGCCTCGGAGCACTCGAAGCGCTCCAAAGTGGATAATTGAACAAACCTATAGGTTATTTAAATTAAATTAAAGTTTTTTGTTTATAAAGGATCCTTCACATTAATAATATCATACTCATCACACAACTCACCTAAAATCTACTCAGCCGATAACCAATCTGCACTTTAGGCGCGTGCCTGCGATTTTAAGCTTTTGGAACGCTCCAAAAGTATCGATCCTGGGGCCGTACCATATAACTATTTTTATGTACATCGGCCTATGTTATAACATAGGCCCGCGAAGCTAAAAAAAGTTATATGGTACGGCTCCAGGCGCACGCGGCCACGCGCGCCCTGCCTTTTGGAATACTCTCCGTGTGCGACGTGCGTTCTGCGTTGCTGTTTGGACTTTGGACGTTTGGACCCTTATAGTTTTTTCGGTATTCCGAATTCCGATATTTCCGACGTTCCGACCTAGTCGAGCACTCGAGAGAGCGGTGCGCCATTTTTCTATTATAAATACAATATAGATATACACCGAAACGTTGTATCTACGCCTTCAGTAGCGGGTTATAGCAAAAAAGGCAAGTGCTGACTACAGGGCCGGCTAGTTCTCACAGTTTTCCTCTTTTTTAGTACGTCGCGCGATCTCCGTCTCTTTCTTCGTCTATCAATCTCAGTTCATCGTTATATATTAACATCAACTTTTGAAGTGAAAGCTCTAACTCCGTGCCTCCGTGGTTACATAGATATCTCGTTAGCGCGCCACACAAGGCACCACACGACACGGTGGTCCTTCCAGGCCCGTAGATACCCGAGGCGTGCTTTTCGTTGACGTCGTCACCGAGCAATCCCAGCCGGTGTGATTTTCCCGGAACGTCCCCCTCCTTCGTCTGCTACCAACTACGTATACTGCGGCCAAGAGCGTGGTACGTGCAATACACGCGACTACTTAGCCTATACTCTTACACCTACTAGGAGGAAGGAAGGAAGGAAGGAAGAAGGGCAGGCGACTAGGAGCGAGAATACATCACGTTGAAGTCCAGGAAGCCTACTCTCGTTGCAGAGCTCCGCCAAGACAAGTGGACGAGCCAAGGTAAGACGCTTTTGATAAGCTAGAGGCTATGCTGCTTGTTGACCTCAGCGTGCGTCTGTTTCCGGGCCGATGCCCGGCTGAGAGGGGGAAGGGGTCGTAAGAGTACAGTCCTAGCATGTAACCTGGTTGCTTGGCCACTGCTCTACCTTGCGTTCTTTTTGTTCCACAGCAGTAGTGAGTAAATAACGACGTGTGTGAGTCCAATCGTGCTGGAGAGATCGAACTATTTATCTCGAAAACGGTACGCTACCCTCAAATACTCGGTGACTAACCCGACCTTGGATCCCGAATCGTTTGCACACGCTCGAGCGCCCACGAGTGCCTTCCTCTGGCTGCTTTTCCCTTTCTTTTTCTTCTCCAAATGCAGATCCATTTGTTGCCTAATCTCATGCGTTCGCACGCGCAACTCTACACTACACCTACTTAGCTGCTTACTAATTCCTTATTTATGAAACGTGGGTGCTGACAAGTGCTTTTGTATGCATATCGTGTGTAGATTAATAGTATGTTCCGGTATTTTCTTGCGGCCGTGACTATTTCAGATATATGCTTTTAGGGCTCCCACCAACTACATGATAGCTCACTTTGACTAAGTAATTCTACTTGATTCACTTGATATTAACGTAACTCTATAAATATGCTTACAGCTACTATTTTATTGTTGGTACTTTCTGTGCTTTCGCTACGTAGGTAGATTTGGTAGATAAACACTGATCATCTCTACACGCTGTGTATAGTATTTACACAATCTTTTTATTTTCAATCATTTCTAAGAAACTTTCCTGACATCCCAAAAGTGATAAATTTAATAGAAAAAAAATTACTGTCAACATGTTGGTATCAACCAATAGATTTTTCTCTTGTTTCAGAATTGCTACCTTCCAGTTACCTATAATACTGGAAACAAAATAAGATTTTCTGCTTGGAAAAGTTGAAAAAATAGAAGTTCAGGAAATGGTCATGGAGGCATCCCCTTCGCCGCAGAGTGTCGGTCGTGAATTTGTCCGACAATATTACACCCTGCTTCATAGTGCTCCAGCACATTTGCACAGGTATTTTGCATTAATATTTTACTCTTATTTACATCATTTTCATTGTAATGCTTGAACGATCAATTTTAGGTTTTACAACAACTATTCTTCTTTTATCCATGGAGGCTTGGATTCCAATAGGGAGTCCAGTCCTGCAATTGGACAAAAACAAATTCATCAAAAAATCCAAGCACTTAACTTCCATGATTGCCATACCAAGATCACTCAAGTGGATTCTCAGCTGACTCTTGGTAGTGGAGTTGTTGTTCAGGTATATAATTTACTTATTTATATTTTAGTATCATGCTTCGTAAATAAATCAGTTACTATTTAAACAACTTTCGTAGGTGTCTGGAGAGTTATCTAATAATGGAAACCCAATGCGACGCTTCACACAAACTTTCGTACTAGCACCTCAAGCTCCTAAAAAGTACTATGTACATAACGATATTTTTCGCTACCAGGACTTTGGTTATTCTGATGAAGATGAAGAGGGAGAAAGTGAGAGAATCAATGAAGTAGTTGATAGGGAAGGTGAAAGTGAAAATGTAAGAGCTGAAACTGAAGAGGAAAGCCAACAGGGTCAAATTCCACAATTGACCTCCAAAATTGGAAGCATTGAACAACATAGTCAGACTCAGCAACAATCAGTTCCACTGAGTCAACAGCAGCCAATGTATTTTGCCATGCCTTCGCAGCAGCCAGTAATTTGTTTTTGAACTTCTTGTTGTACTAAATATATATGGTTTTTAGTATTTTTTCATTATAACTTTTAAAACACTTTTTCAGCTTCATCCTGTGCCGCAACAAATGACCATCAATGGCTCTGTCCATGAAGATACTCCCATCATTCCTCAGCAGCCAGTACAACAGCAACAGGCTCTTTTGCAGCAGCAGCAACAACAACAACCTCCACAAGTATCACAACAGCAGTACATGTCTGAACCAGTTGCTCAAGAACAGTTTCAACAAGAAAGTGAACCAGAGTCTCAGCCACAACAGCAGCAATTACCACCGATAATCAAGTCAGAAGTACCGACAGATGAAAATGAAAGAATTGAAGTTGAATCGAGTTACGTGTCATCTGTCCAAGAAACTGAACCTGAACATCAAGTATCCTCCCCGCCTATCAGCAGTGGACCAAAAACATATGCAAATTTGGTAAAGTCTTCTATTGGAACAGTTAATCCCCAGGTCTTGAAGCAAACAATGTCACCAGTAAGTACCAAAAATATTATCTTTGTATATTTAAAAAACAGTATATCGCTAAAATTTTAATTTTTTTATTACTTAATCAGCCTCCGATTCAAAACGTCCGCATTGATGACCGTGTGCCAACTCATCATCAACAGTCTGCTGGAACGTCGCTACCAAGCTCTAGCGTAATGCAAATGGGTCCACACATACACAGAATGTCTGGTCCACAACAGCAACAACAGCAGCAACAACAACCACAACAAACGCAACAACAACAGTACCCTCAAAGATTACCTAGAACGAGTCTTCCGGTGCAACCAAGAGGTAGTGATATTATTGTCCAACTAGTTTGTTTGTTTTTCAATTTTTTATTGTGTAAGCACTAGTTACATTCACTGTAGATGGAGAGCGCAGGCGACCTGGATACACGGATGCACATCAGCTGTTCTTAGGAAATCTGCCTCATAATGCTTCTGAAAACGACTTGAGGCAAGTTTTTGAACGTTACGGTCGCGTAGCTGATCTCCGTGTGCATAGCAAACAGAACGATCGCACGAAAGGACCGCCAGGTCAGGGTCAAAATAACACCAGGGTCCCAAATTATGGTTTCATTACGTTTGAAGATTCAAGTGTTGTCAGTAAAGTGCTTGATGACTTGGTAAGTGAATATACAGCAGGCGCTAAAGTTACTATTTTTTCAGTTAGGAAAAACTTGTTAATTTCTTTTTTTTTATATGTGTAGCCTATTTACTTCCCTGATGAAAATGGACAGAAGTTGAACGTTGAAGAAAAAAAATTCAGACCAAGGGAAAACCAAGGTGGTCGACCGAGTCTTGGGGGAGACGTTAACATGCGCTCCTTAGGAGGCCAACAGCAACAACAGCAGCAGCAACAGCGCGGTCCAGGTAATTATTAATGTTGTCAGTTAATTGTCACTAAAGTGGTGTTATAAATGTTGTTTGGATGAAAATTAGTTGTTTATACACAAACTGAGTTTATTCAATGGAATCATTCTATAAACTCATGAGCACATCAAAATTTTATTCATATGTTTTGTGGGCATGTAAAACTGATTCATATCTAATAAGTTTATTAAATGTTACCGTTCTGTTAAGGTGGCCCAGGGGGAATGATGCGAGGTGGTCAACATGGGACACGTGGTCGTGGAGGATATAACCGTGGAGGAGGCGAAGGTGGCCGAGGTGGTCTGAGACAGCCTAGTGGTAACCCAAACAATCAAAATTTCCAAAATCGTCGCTAGTTTTTGGCTAACCAACCAATGTCGACGAGCTATTTTGCAGTTCAGCCACGTTTTTCCGCCCTTTCGTCTACATACAAACATCAAGATTAAAATATTAAATTAAAGATCAAGCAGACAAGAATAAGCGCGAAATAATGAGCTTTGCTCAAA
Source organism: Copidosoma floridanum (assembly GCF_036245765.1). Classification (NCBI taxonomy): domain Eukaryota; kingdom Metazoa; phylum Arthropoda; class Insecta; order Hymenoptera; family Encyrtidae; genus Copidosoma; species Copidosoma floridanum. The sequence continues at coordinate 9,637,781 of NW_028321890.1, read as the reverse complement.
AAAAAATAAAAATAAAAATAAAAAAAAACTAACTTGTACGAAATACAAAAGAAAAAAAAGAGACACAAAATATGAATTCGTAACAAAATACAAACTCGAGAAAATGACATTCCGACCGAAAAGGAATAAAACTTTCGCGAGATTCTTCCATTAAAACGAAGATCGTTCAGTGCAACATATAAACTTTAGTAAGCGCGTAAATTACAAGAAAAAAAAGCATACTTGAATAATACAAGTACACTTAAGTGTGAAAAGAGACTTTTGTCAATTCAAGTTAACACCGACCTAAACGTAACTATGCATAATTTAATTGGGAATTGTTTTCAAGGCCTTCCAACGATTTCAATGGCAATGGAAATGTGCTTAATTTTGTTGATTCACCAGTTTAAAGTTTAATTTTTCAACTTGAGTGACTCGAGAATATTTTGCTTGTCTTGATTAAGTTGTGTTTAAGTTATAGTTAGGCAAATTGTGCGTGTAATAAATGGGCTTTCGTTCATCGAGTCATGCATTTTGAAATTAGGTTGTGCTTAAGTTTATTTAGTTGTGCCTTATATTAACGGCGGTCTGCATAAATTAATTAGGTTATGCTCAAGTTGAACCCAAGTTTTGCGTTTAAACTCAAAAAGTTATGCGTTGAATAATCGAAATTTATCGCGTAGCTCGTATGCTGTAATTTATCGACTAAATAAGTTAAACATGTATAAAGTTTTACATGACCTAATTAACCTTTGCATAGCATTTTCAAGTTTTGTATAACTGTAAGTTTTAGTTAAGTTTATTATTAAGGACTGCGTAATACTTTAAGTCTTGCTTAACTTGACTTTTATTCGCATAACTTTTTAATTTTCAAGTTTGCATAACTTAATGGAACTTGTGCATAACTCCTATGAATTTCGTATAACTTGATTAACTTTTTCACAACCATTCAGTCATGTATAAAATACTTAGCCATCGCATAAAATTTGGAGTTGTGCATAAGTTTGATATCTTTTGCATAGCGTCATTATACCTGAATATTTTTATTGAGTTTTGCATAAACATTTTGTCCATACAGAACTTGTTTAAGTGCATATCCATTTGAATTTTTACTGTTAAGGAAACTGGTTTTCCTTTTCCTTCATCTTATACCCGTGGATTAATAAATTACAACAAGAATTATACAAAATTACCTGGTTACTAAATTTTTTTTCAAGAAAGCCAAAACTTATTGTGACAAAATATCAGTTTTTGCCGTTTTACTATAAATTAGTGAATGAGTGTATTTCGCAAGTAACTAGAGCATTAAACATTTATAAGGGAAAAAGAAAAAATGTACATTAACTCAAATTTTGTATAAATTATTATTTACAGAAAAAAGTTCTGTCTTCAAAATTTCGCCAAAAGAAATTTTATCATTATTGTGAATATACACATAACTTGAAACTGGTTTTTTTCCTTCGCTTAGGTAATTAGCATCTTCAATGAGTGATGATTTTTTAGAATAATTACGTTTTTTAATCATTGTTTTGCGCGAAATCATGATACAGGAGAGTTAAGATAATACACGACAACATGTGCGCGATAAAGATGACACCAAATTATAGAAGCCAGCATAGGCAAAGAAAAGACAATGAACGAGTGTCACGAGTATATTGTAACATTTTTTGCATTTAGTATAATATACCTACCTTAATACTAAAAATTATACTGTTGTTTCTTTATTTTTAAAAAATTTTTCGTGAAAAGTGAAATGTTCAAAATATTTTCATCCAGTAGTTTTTCAATAGAATTCAAAGAGAACGTTGATATTAACTTATTGAACAATCAAATAAAATACTACTTGATTCATATAAGATTTTAATATCCAAGTAAATTATTTCGTCCAAATTCTGTACAACGGAGATACAATTTATGCAGTGCGTGTGTATAGAAAAGCATCATTCGAGTCGCTCCAATTAGTATATGCAAAATTAAAGTACAAAACAAAAACAACAAAATTGGCAGGTTAGTAAGTATCCAACATGGTAACAACGATTCTTGTACACTCACCGTATATACCTTGATTCGCAAACCGCGAAGTTTGAATTCTTGAAGTAATTTATCGTATTAAAACACGAGGAACAACCATAACCATAAAATAAAAATATAACGATAAACAACTATTGAACAATGTTAAAATCATGTTTTATGTTTATTTGTGATAAAAAAAATTTAAGATTTCAAACTTTACGATTTGCGAATCAAGGTACGGTGAGGCTGCGTATACATGGAGTCTCTTGAACTTCCAGGACCAGTGACAATGATATTAAGGATTTGGATTCAAAAGCCTACTCCGGGAGCTTAAAATGTTCACCACAATGTAAAAGCTCTGGTAATAGAACATAGAGGCGCTGATGTCAGAAAGCTTATAAAGCCTATAACTGTCGCAGTTTGCGAAATTCTTAACCTTATGCCTTATGCCAAGTGTTTATACCTTAGAGAATATATCTAATAGCAAATACGGTACAAATATATAGGTATTTGCTTAGTGATTGATCATTTTTAGGTACGACCAATGTATGAGACTGCCTTATATTTGTCAGAGCAAAAAGTGCAACGACTTATATATCGTCTATTTTTAATATAAAACAAATTTTGAACCTAATAGTATGAGGGTAATCTGAGGTTGTCACATGGTGTATGTGCGGAAGTAATGTAAGTTTTCAAGTTTTTCGACTAACTCAAGTAATTATGGTCCAAATGGGTTGAAATTTGGTTCGTAGCTTAGAGTTGGATGTCTCAGCTGATGGTCACAGTTTTAGACAAAAGGTTTAATAGATATTCTAATAATACACTTTTTTAGATTCACCAATTTCATCTACAGTATTACAATACTCTTAATGTCGAAAAACGTTTAAAATGGCTGAAAAAGCGTTTGTTAGTTTAAATTCCAAATTAATATAACGATATTAGAGCTCAGTTGGATATAATAATGGAGTAATATCACAACTGAATCCTGTTACTTAAATAACACTTTTTCCTTTTATAGTTAGGGGGCCAGGTCCGTCCCGTAATCCCGAGTATGTCCACGGCTTCTGTAAGGCTATTTCGATGTATTTTTTCCTCTTGAATCTAAATTTTTTGTCCGAAGTCCGACAAATGGCCCGTTTTTTGTTATAAACAATTTACATTAACAGTAACAAAATAAGTTGTTTATTGACAAAAAAAATCAAATCCGATTCTTTGGCACATTTTGAACAAAAATCCAATTGGGATGTATATACTTAAACCACATAAATTTTGCGTGAAAAATTCAACTTTGAAAAAATGTGGTTTTTCACGATTTTCGATCGCGTCTTACTTACTCAACCGCTACTGCATGTAACTTGTTCGTACAAAAATTTCCAAAGTCCGAAAATAGTTACATTAAATGTTATAAAGAATATTGAAAAAATTGATTTTCTGACGAACCAAAATTTTTTCAAGATTGGCTTGTTTTATGCCGAAAAGGTCTCCTGTAATTTTTTGCAAAATGTACGGTAAACTAAGAAAAATGTGTAAAGTTCAAAGAAATCGTACACACACGTGTGTGCGTGTGTGTGTGCGCGGGACACGTACCTTATACGCGTTACCTTGTAGACCTTGCAGCGGTGTATGTGTGGGTGTATGTACGATTTCTTTAAATTAACGAATTTTTCTTAGTTCACCGTACATTTTGGACCAACAAATGTAGATTCAGGAGACAAAAATACATCAAAACTGGAATGGGCAAATTTCTGTACGAACAAGTTACCTACCCTGCACCCCCGTGCCTACTGCGTGAGAGAGATCGCCGCATAGAGATTTTCGCTATCTTGAAGGCAATTTTCAGAGAGTGCTTTCTGCAAGGCAATTCGGAGTTGGCTTGCAAAAAGCACTCTCTGAAAATTGCATTCAAGATAGCGAAAATCTCTTTTAAATTCGGTAAGATAAGCTGTAAGTTCTTCTGATAAGCATACAATATACCGTTATTTACGAATACTTTATTTCTAAATCTTCTATTACACGCATACGTACTTATACGCTGGTGATGTAAACTTACCACTGCTAATTCCGGTGTATGAAATTTTAATTCGAAGATTTGTTTCCGTAGATAATAATGGTACTTTTCAAAAACATACAAATAACTTGCACTTTAACCTATAAATAATAATGTTGTTAACATTCTCACTTAATTCGCTATTATTCATCGTGTTTTTACTTGCTTACAATCGACTCTCAAAGAGAAATGTAAAAAAACGTATGTACGGATTAAGTTTGTTCTTCAAGTAATTCTTAATAATACATTTTGAATTGCCAGCAGTTGCAGGCCTGCACCTGTTATAGGATTGTTGTGATTTTTGAAGTAACTATAATATACTATATATAGTTCTGTTGAAAGCGCTTCACCCCTTGAACATCGGTACACTTTTGTAGTATAGCGGTATAATAGAAGGCGCGCTCGCGTACGAGAGGAGGGCGCGAGTAAAAACTCACGAAAACCACATGGATAAATCAACGAAAACGACTAAACGGACGGAGGAGGCTGCATGACGCGAACGTTTGAACAAAATGTACGGTGTGCTTGCGCGCTTATACGCGGGACGGCGGGAGTCCAACGGAAAAAAGACGAAGCCAACGCGCTGTGCGCCCCGATCACTGTAGGGCCAGTGTACTCTGTACAGCCGCGGCGACATCTCGCAGTCTCCGCTGGCCAAGCGAACCCGTCGGTCTGTCCACTTACTGCTCCGGCGGTTGGCTGCTGCATCCCTCAGGTTTGTTGATTTTTACTCTTTCTTCGCGATGGCTCATTTTTTTCTGCAATACTCGTTCATTTCATCTACACCACCGGTTTAATAGCTCGCAAATCATCAGAAAGACCCTTTTTTCGCCTCCAGCTTGAAAAATAAGTACTACTCTGTTGGCATTAGCGTCTGTGTAAGAGATAATTTGATCATGTTATCACCGCCCGTCGTGTAATCATTACTTATAAATAGTTTATGTTGTCGTTTGGACGGATTCAAAAGATTATTTTTTTTTAAGGAACCGGAGCTTCAGGAGTAATAGATTTCAGCCGAGTTTTACTTATGTAATGGGGTTAATATTACTTGTGCTTGCAAAACGGCACGATCGCTACGATGACAAAAACTGTTTTAAGTATTGACATGTTCGAGTTAACGAGAATAAATCGATGGCAGAGACCGAAAAATGTACTTTAACAACTCGTTACGCGTAGACAGAGAAAAAGTTTTGTCACTTGTTTTCCCATTGGAATTGACTTCTATATCGGTCTAAATACGTCATTACTTTACAACACTCAACGATGTTTCGGTAATGCTAATTTTATGTGGTGATTTCAGTCGATAAATTAACCGTAAAAAGCCAGTAGTAAAAAAAAACCTACGAATTTTAACTAATAGCTATAGTTTTTTTAACAGTTTTCATAATACTTTATGTTGTTGTCCGTTATAGTTTTATTTTCACCAATGACATGTTATAAAGTAACCGCGCACCCTTTGTAAGTAGCAGCAGAGTTTAAAATCGCAACGATCTTACTTAAGTGTGTCGACAATACAGACGCAATGAGAGAAAAATGGACATTTTTAGTAAAAAAAAAAAAAAAAAAAAAAAAAAAAAAAAAAAAAAAAAAAAAAAAAAAAACTGAGAACACGCTTTGATAAAAATTTTTTTATTTTTGTCTTTCTTTCGTGACGTATGAAGTATTAGTCACGGACACACAGCGAAGCTTTCGAGTGGGCGTCCCTTTTCAGATAAAAAAATTGCATCCTGATCGCGATAGTCCGTATAGGAAATAGAAGCGGATGTACATTCACTGCCTACTTTGATATTCCATTTGATGACATCTACTCCGTATTTCAGACACGGAGTCAGTGTTGTGCTAGCGAAAACTAGTTCATTAACTGAGATAACGATTTTATGGTTTAAATATAATGTAGGTATCTATGTACAACGGCAATGCCAACGCGAACTTTTTTTTCATTGCTCAAGCATACTGGATTTATAGCTTGGGTATGATTAGTACGAGAACTCGTATTGCTTATCATTTTTATTTTTTGAGGAATTAATTTTAATGGTAAAATGTTTGATTTATAAGTTGAGTTTACCGTGTGACATGAGATATATGATTTACAACATCAAAATACACCAAGAAACAAAAAACACTATTTTGTATTGAACTTTTGGAATTTGGAATAGTTATCGTACCATAGGCGCAAAGTACAACTTCAGGGCCCGAAGAAAACAGTTAGTAGACGTTTGCACCCGAGTTGCGAACCATATATTTTGGCCGAGGGCGCAAAGTGCGGCAAGACCTTTGCACCCATGGTGGTGGGATGGCGCTTCTGGGACGACATAGTACATTCGCTCTACATTGCAGCAAAATTGCATGAACTTTGATACCAAATCCTAATTTGAAATAGGTATATATCCCTCGTAAAAATTTCTAAGTTTGGCCAAACTTGCGCAAAAGTTCATGTGGTTAACGTTTGGCCAAACTTTGGCCAAGCTTGGGCAATGAGAAAATCCCAAACTTGGATTTTCGTTAGAATATTTTACTCAAGTTTAGCAAATGTTCTTCCAAACGTCTAAAAAATTAATTTATTACGTCAGGATATTAGTTGGTCTGCATATATGACTTACGAAAAATATTGAGTAAAATATTCCAACGAAAATCCAAGTTTGGGATTTTCTCATTGCCCAAGCTTGGCCAAAGTTTGTCCAAACGTTGACCATGTGAACTTTGGCGAAAGTTTGGCCAAACGTAAAAATTTTTACGCGGGTACGTGTATTAGTTAGACGCTAGCGCCGAACTCCTATACTTTCAATTTTTACCTGTGCACAGAGCGAATACGCAAATCGAGCACAAATGTGCAACAAACGCAGTTGTTTTGTTCTCAAGTTTGTACTTAGCGACCTAGTGACGTAATGCACTATTCCCTACTTTGGACATTTTTTTCATCCTCGTAAGTTTACTGGGCCACAGTAGAAAAAATTGTCTCCACACCTAGTTCGCACCCAAGTAGGGCAACCACATAGGGTTCCTCCTGGTGCTTGCTCTGGTGACGTGCACCGCCTGGTATGAAAACTACTATTCTACTTTTGTCTTTTTTTTTTTTTTTTTTTGTATCTTTGGGCACGACGTACACCCATGGTAACAAAAATAAAATTTGACAAAAACTGCTACATTTTCTTTGAAGCAGCCACGATAGTGCAACTCCTTCTATAATATGTAGACGAATTTACGCCGATTCATTTTTAATCCACTTATATATATATATATAAAATCAGTTCAAAGGATTTACAGTTTCACTTTCAATCGACTCAAATAGTATTGATTGGCATTTGAAATCTATCGATTTGAATCGACATTCTGGTCAGATCAAATCAATCGACTGGAATAGCAATTTTTACCATATTTTTAATCGATTTGAAAAGCAATTTTTACTCAGTTAAACTTAACTAGTTTATAAGAAATTTAATAAAAATTTTTTTCTACAATCTCAAATAGTACATATGTATTATACGCTTAGCGCGATTTTTTATTCTATTTGTACTTTTATACTTTTGTCAATATTTTAGTTAGTAAAAGGGAAACTAAAATTATACTTTATTTCATATACGTGTGCATAAGCTCAGTAGGTAAGAAAATAATAAAATGAGGAAAAAAAATAATAATAAACAAAGTCAGCAACATTTTTTAATAAGATAGTTTGATTTTATTTAACCCCAAATGCTGATTCAAATCGACGATTCAAAAAAAATTCCGGCAATCAACATTAGAAATAGGCCAAAAGTTTCAATAAATTCGATTGAAATTTAACTTCACACTAGAGACAAAATCAGTAAATCCGAGACAAAATAAGTAAAGCTAAATGCACACCATCTTGTATCAAAATAGTGTCAAAACATCCACGTCCAAATTTTCAGACGAAGATAAACATAAAAAAAACTTATCATATTAACCATTTATCATAAAAAAATAGTTAAGTTTATAAAGCTTTTTGAAGATTTAGCGTGCCGTTCCCGAGATATTTTTTTTTTTTTCAATCAACATGTATTAACATTGATGTCTTACAGTAGTTTGTGCTACTTTTCGTTAGTAATTACAAAAATTTTCTTGCAATTGATTTAAAAAACTAATACACTGTGAGAAATATAACTACTATTTATCTACAAAAAATTAGAAATATGTCACGTGACCTTTGATGATATCTTAATTTAAAAGGACGTCACTACGCCATTAGTATTCATCGATTCGTTGTTTTCAATTTTTGGCATTTCTTTAAATATATCCCTCTATTTTTATTAGTTTTGCGAATGGAGACGTATTTAGTAAGATAATAGTATAACCATATAAGAAATCAATGCCATCACTATAAAAGTATCTTTTGATTTGACACCATCTTGGCCCAAAATTTTAAGCGATACCTTCTTGGACCACGATTTGAACTGCCACTTTCTTCATCCACGGTTTGAGTTGACTCTTGTATACGCTTAACCATCGGCATAAATATGTATGTCAGTTACACAGCAATGCAGAGCCAAACAGACTACATCAGTACCTTGAAGTGGCTGTAAAAAGAAAAAAAAAGAAAAAAAAACTGCTTCTTGAAAGACCTACACTTTTTTCCGCCAATAGGAAAGCACACAGCTCATCAGTTTCATGTTTTAAGAAAATCACTCAAATTAATTATTTCCACAGAAATCGATCCCTTTAGATCACTCGCCACGCTATCACAAAGCGTTGATTGTAACAAAGTTAAAAAAAAAAAAAAAAAAAAAAAAAAAAAAAAAAAAAAAAAGGAAGGAAGAGATTCTAACGTCGTTGCCGATACGAGCGATTCGACTCAATTCGCCGTTTCAAATTGAAGAATCCACTTTTGCCCTCATCCTTCCCTTAACATTCACGACCAATTGGAATTGTCGTTGAGGCTCGTTTGCAGCCGCAACTAGTCGGCGTGGTTTCACAACCACCTCGCTTAAAAAGTGATAAAACTCGGATTTTAATCTTGGATTTTTATTTCAACGGAGGCTTTTATTAGTAACGTCTCCGCTGGTCGGAGGAAGGAGAGTGTCCGTTGGGGAGGCTGAGGTAGTCCAGTGCACGTAATCGAAACATCAGAAAAATCACAAGGTACCGCGATACGAGATTCAAAAAACAAATTAATGTTTTGGTGGGTCACACCTTCCAGATTTTAAGGTATAGTTACATCCTCAATTAATACCATGCTGACATACTTATATTTATGAAACTCTGCGCACGGCTAAGTAAATGAATGGTGATTTTTTTTTTTCATTAAATATATTTTTTTTACACCTTACACTGATGCTTATAGAGAAAACATATTTTTTTGTGCCTTAATAAATTACATCGTATAGTGAGTGTGAACTTTTATTCATATTTTTTGTCTATTACAAAAATATCCAATGATTGAATTTTACGAAAGAATTCGTGGGTGGCTGTAAGACAACAAATAAGTTGATAACCGTAGAAAAACAGCCGAAGGTTATATTTTCACACGAATGTAGGAGAGACAGATGACGACACTTCGAACTATATCACATACCCTTTGGAAATTTATGTGTTGAGTCTGGCCCACTGGGTTCACCAAACAAACACTCTTTGTTTTGACGTATAAGTACTCTATAATAAATTTTGAACTACCTTTGATTTGAGCTCTGATGGTGAATTAAAAGTGTCGATCAAGTCGAAAGTTGCAGATATTTTGTATATTTCGGACTAAACGAAACGAATCGACCATCGTTAAAGCAAATAGAGGCAAATTAATCTTTGTTGTTCGTCTAACTGTCTTTCGACCCCATCAACGTTTGTAACTATATATACTGTATCACGCTAAATTTGAGCCTTGTTTCTAATATAAATTTAATTTTCGTTCCAAACTGAGTTGCAGTTAAAACATCATGTCATCAGGAAAATCGAATTTTGCTTGTTTTGTGTGCAACCTCTACATTTGGAGTACTTTTTTCAAGGGTGAAAATAAAGGGTGTGTGTCCAGAATGTCATTTCGTGTTAACCAGGCTTAGCAATAAACACACTAATTCCAATATGAGACAATATTTGTTTCCAATTGTGGTTCGTTCTATCTCATTATTTCTTACAGATCTTAATGCACATCCCGAATAGTACAGCAGTTGGAAAATGTTGAAAAATTTTTAAGTGTTCTAAAAAAAGGTTGCAGAAAAATGCAATAACGATTTCAAACAAAACAAAAATAAAAATTTCCACTGCGGTTGGTGACTAAAAGCCATTTCTCGAATCTTTACGCACTGATCTACTTGTAAATGGTGGACCATTTCGTTGTTATGGGCTGTGTCCGGCAATGTTCCTCAGTCACGTGACCTAACTCATGGGTGCGAGTGCAAGGAAGACAAAATGATATCACCATGGTTCTCGTGCTCATTGTGAACAATCACGCGACCTTACTGACGCAGTATTGCGCAACAAAGCCACAATCTGGATGGCAACACCTAAATTTAAATTGGAGGACTAAGCAACATTATACTAATTGAACAGCAGTAAGTGAAACTATGTTTAGTGGATGTCATCCACGACGTAACAAAGAAATCGACACTCCAGTAAGATAAAAAATGCACGCATAAGAGTATTCTCGAGTGATTTTTAGTCCCAAGATGCTGCGAAAATTTTCGACGTTTTCAAAACGTTTTTACAACCGACTAGTTTGTTTTGTTTTCAAACGTTTTTTGCTGTGAGCGATAAGATGTGCCATTCCGAAAAACGAACCCTGCCTGTACACTATCTGCGCTTATGGCACAGAGATCAGCACGCAGCTGACTCTTCCTGTAAAAACAAAGAAGAGAGAAAAATGGCGACTGCCTTGGTGGAAGCGAGTACTTATCGAGGTCATCGTTGGCCGAGACGCTTTCGGAGTATACACCACTGCAGCTGTAGCTTATCGGCATCCTCGCAACGCGAGTAAAGCAGTTCCTGCGCCCACAGGGCACGTACACTTGCACATAAATATGAGTGATTCTTCAAAAAAGAAGAATTAAATAAAAAAAGATTTTCAGGGTTTAGAGATAAATATTTTTTTTTCACGAGATACATTTAACAATGTAATCATTGCAACAATTGTTTTTTCCTTTTTTCCTTCATCATTTATAAGAAATTGCTGAAAAAATCTCAATACTGGATTCACTAAAATTTTTGTAACGTAATAAATTTTTTCAGAACTTCAGTGCTAAAAAATTCTTGAAGCTTATAGTCATTTGGAAATTTGACTACTAATTTTTTAAAGCCCATAATTTTCCAGCAAGTACGCCATTTTTTGGAACTTTGAAAAACTTTGGCTCAACTACAAGGTGTACCAAAATTCCCTAAAAATGTACCAATTTAAATAACTTCGAAGGGTTTTGGGTTATCGGGTCACAGATCCAGTGAAAGGAGACGTACCCTGTGAAAATAATCCTCTGGACCACGGAAATGTCTTTTTTTTTGCGTAATTCCTCGTATACATACTATACCTCCGTATAATCATACACATCGAGGCTTCGCCGATTCGCTCTCGCTTTGTGCGTAAGTGATGTACTCCTCCGCGGTCCGGCCGCAGCTCGGCTCGGCTGCGATCCGCGGCAGCGTTTCCGCGTCTCTATACTCGGGCTTCGAGCTCCCATCGCGATCTTACGCGCCTTCGAATCTCATCTCGGCTTTGGCACCACGTGGGCGTTCGTGTCCATCCGGCCTCCGAGATGTCGGTCGTTCTCGGGAGAGCCTTGTGGTATATTCGTGTCACGCATATTATGACCAGTCAAGGCTGGGGCTTACCCCCATGAAATTGTGTGCAGTACGCTCGAGGGAATACTTTTTACACGCGTGTTAGTCATTTTCAATGCGAAACGATGAAAAACAAAAACAGCTTCTCTTACAAACTTTTTCACAAACGCTTCTTATTTTTATTTTTTCAAACTACTTATGTGGCGAACGCCATATTTTTCTCGTTACCGAGAGTACGTCAAACGTCCAAAGTTGAAAGAAAAAACGCTCAACGTAAAAAAAGTATTTTTAAACACTTTCTTGTTGATTAATAGATAAAACGTATACTTATATCTGGAGGCTCAAAAACAATTTATTTTCTACATTTTTTTAAAACTAACGTAAGTTTAAAAAGGTATAAAAAATTTTTTTTTGGGCATATGGTTAATAAATTTATGTTTGTAAATTTCCAGCAACTCTGAAACCCCAGGAAAACAAACTCAAACTCCGAGAATTAGCCTATACGGAGAGGAAAAAAAGTTCTTCAAGTTGTCTTTGATGTACTATCCGACACGTTTGCGCTTCTGTTAATAAATATTTTGCCAATACGCGAGCAGTAAATCATTCTGACGCTTGTAGAACCGGAAATCGAGGGGCTCGTTCGAAATCAGTTGTACACGAGGCCAACGCTCATTTTCATTTTTCGGCAATTTCTTCAATTTAAAATTTGCCATCTAAATTTAAGTACAAGTACACAATTAAGGCACGCGCGCCGGACAGTTGCGCAAACTCGGCCGCCGTCGAAAGGCACAGGCCGCGCTTATCTTGCACATGACGTTAAAGTATACAAAAGCGCCGCGGTCAGGCTTTTTCTCCTAACTCGCGGCGTTTCGTGCAATTACTATTCATTGGCCGGGGGAGGAAGGAGCCAATCGAGCTCTCCCGAGAATGTAAATATTGCACGCGATAACGTGGTCGTTGCACAAAATGACAAGAAACTCGGAAAAATCGCCCTCTTTGGTCCAGACATAAATATATCCGTCATGAGACGCGTGGGAGAGGTTTTAGGTCCAGTTATTGCCGCATGATGCTTTTTTACATTGTAGAATGTCGCTAAATTTTCGCGGTTTTTTTTTGAACACGTAAAATAATAGAGGTTTTAGTTTCTACTTTGGCCACTTCATTTACTTTTGTAAGGACTCTTCGGTGCTAGAAGTCGCGTCTCATGACGAATAGACAATTTATGGCCCTTATCAGTCACTATAGACTAACTTGCTCTGTCCGTTATCGGAAGCCGCAAAGTTTTCCGCGTACCGCTCGCCACGATGTATCTGTAATATTTTGATTTCTGCATCTCAATCATGCTTTAAAAATCGTATACTTTGACTTTTCCCTTTTTCATTTACAATTAAAGTAAGGTGTATTTACTTTTGAATTGTCCAGAAACAAAATGGGGACAAAACAGCTTCTGGTGTGTCTGTTGATCGTGGCGCTCTTGCTGATCCACGATGCCTCTGCCGAGGTAGGAATTTGAATTATCGGTCTTTTCCACGGAAATGCCGTGTAAAAAATGCCCATGATTTATGTGCTGAATTTGTGACGCAGAAAAAAAAGAAGCATCGCCGTCGAACAACCACAACGACGGAGGCGACGGCTCAAGACGACGTGATGAATATGCTCGAGGCAGACGAGGTCGCCGAGGAAGCCGCTTCGTCTGAGAATCGATCGGCCGAAAAGGCCGTGCCGTTGGAACAGGAGGACCCGTGTTTGCACAAGCACTGCGGGGCTGGACGCGTCTGTAAGGTAACACGATAAAACTGAAGCATCAAACGTTTTTCCCCCGTCAATATTGTCTGTATAGAGTACGGAAATAAATTCTTCGCTTCGCGTGGCAAAGAATGAAATAAAAGCAGTTGCCAACTTTGGCTCTATTCTTTGGTTGGTGCTCCTACTTGTTTGACTAACCAAGCAGATTCCAGCGCACGTTATTCGATTCAAGCACGTAGTCTGGGGCCCACGAAACTATTACGAAAAATCGTTATCAGCTGATTAACTATAAGTATGCGCTCAACCGATCAATCGAGTAGGGGTGCCAACCAAAGACCAACCGAAAAAAAACAAGCTTGTGGTTCTAGAAACCGATGATTATTGTAACAGAAACGTTGTAAGCACAACGTATTCAAAATAATTAATAAATAACAAAATGCTTTTAATTTGTTATTGAAAATTTTGGTGTCGAAAAAACCTCTAAATTATTATCAATTATTCGTAAGGTTACTGTTAGCAATAAAATTTTTAAATCAAAAGAAAGCAGAGGGCACGACGTGTATTTGACAACCACTGATATCCTAAAATTATTTTTAGGGTTGTGTACAGTTCGAACACGTTTTATCGATTTCCATAGAGGTGGTGCGGTACTTTTAGCACGACTTTTGAAATATGTGATACGCGAGAGTTTAACGGACTTGCGTAGTCTGCAGAAATAGAAATATGGTTCTTTCATTTTCTGAAACGATAAACCCTCCGCCGTACTCTTTAAAAATATTTTCAATTTAGTAGGTAAACGTGGAACGCACTACGGTAATTTTTATATCATGCAACGGTGGTAATGTGACACTGTTAAAATATGGAAATTCTGATAGTTGCATTGTAATGAGTGTTACCTACAAGAAAAATACAAAAAATTGAAGAAAATAATAAATTAGCTAGAGTGCGGTACCGCAAATTTGTCCGTACTTAACTGGAAAATAGTTCTTTTCTTCTCATATTAAATGGAAAAAATTGTCTCTTTACTACCGTAAAATTACAAATAATATTTTACGATTTCAAGCGTATTTAATAACTCAAACGTTGGTTCGATACAAGTGAAAAAAAAAAAAAACAAATTCAAAATTAAAAAAAACCATAGTAACTAATTACAATCGGTTTCAAAAATTCTCCTAGCCCACTATTATAATATGAACGATCGATGACTCAGTTGTCAGAAGAACGAGAGGCCAAGTGCGTCTGCATCGAGAAATGCGACGAAGAGGTTGACCCGCGGAGGCGCGTGTGCACAAACTACAACGAGACTTTCGGTAGCGACTGCGAGGTCTATCAGGCCAGATGTTTCTGCGATACCAACGACCAACGCTGTAAAGGTCCAGATTACCAGCATGTACACATCGAGTACTACGGGGAATGCAAACAGATGCCCGTAAGTTAATTGGATCAAACTGTTTTATGTTTCCACTGTAGGTACATCCAAATTGTAATAATGACAGAAACCACCAGAACAGCTGTTCATTATTTTTTTTTTTTTTATCATTGGACTTGATAAAAATACTTTTAAACAACATTTTTATCGAATTTTTTTTTCAATTTTATTTCTTTTTATAGTATTTACATAACATATCATTTGCTTGTAACATGATTATTGATTACCAATTGGAGACTGCAAATAAGAGGAGAGTAACTTTTAATCGTGGATTATTTTTAAGACTCCTCAGTGTCTGTTCACTTAGATAAAAAAAAAAAAAATTGATGAAATACGTAAGAATACGAGAATTACCGTTCAGGTATAAATAAAATTTGATGCAACCAGAAGTTATTTAATCCAAAAAGATTAAATTAACTTTCCGTGGTCTTTCAAATTTATAAATATTTTAGTTTTTGCTCACATGCAACACATGGAATCTCATGGCAAATTTCCGTAAAATCCGAATAGTAAAACACTCGGGGAAAAAATTCACGTATACAATAAGCAAGAATCATCAGACGAAATCGCGTCACTAGTCTCATGATAATATTGATTTTCTCCCCTCGTAATGACTGTCCAAATGTTGATAAATAGTCAAACGCAATTAATCATCGTAAAATAATTTTAAATCGATGTATAATCAATTAAGATTACTCTAGCGATGGACAGTATTATAGTTGACTGAGTTCTATATGTCGGCTACATCACTGTGAGCTTCGAATGATTCCAAGCAAGTATGGGTACTTGTATATCAACTTTTTGTTTTAGAGCACAAACACACACACACATGCACACACACATATACACTTTAGGATGCATTTATAAACTGAAAAGTATTTTTAGGTATGCGTATGGGCATTATTTAAAAAAAAAGTTTGTTCTTAAACATTTTGTACTCATGAATACTGAATATAGGTACAGCATTTAAAATAATTATCTATCTCTGATCAAATTGGCAAAGTTAAAGTACTACAGTAAGTTAATTTCTACGTAACATACGGGATAAGTAAGAAGAAAATTTTAATTTACTATACGTATTAATCACCCACGCAGTAAAATACTGTTTTTTTTTAATTGAAAAATTCTTTAATGAAAAAAAAAATGTGTAATATTTTTAAACGAGTAAAAAAACAAACTTACCTACATGTATTTATAACGATACTCAATAACGCAAATCTAAAGTGCGGTTGTGCTAACGATTATAATATAATCGTATGGTTAAACAGTAAATGGTTGAATTTTTTTTTTTTTTTTTTTGAATGAAATAAAATGAAAACTTATAGTCGAATAATACATGAGCAAATGGTTGTCATTGACAGGCGTGCAAGGAGGAGGATAGGGCCGACTTCCCGCGGCGTATGCGCGACTGGCTGTTCAACATAATGCGCGACCTGGCCGATCGTCAAGAACTGCCGCACTACTACTTGAAGATGCAGCGCGAAGCCGAGTCGAACCACACCCTGCGCTGGACGAACGCCGCCATCTGGAAGTGGTGTGACCTCGACGGGCACCCCCACGACCGGTCCGTCTCGAGGCACGAGCTCTTCCCGATCCGCGCGCCCCTCATGGCCCTCGAGCACTGCATCGCGCCCTTCCTCGACTCTTGCGACGCCGATAACGATCACAAGATCACGCTCAAGGAATGGGGAAAGTGCCTTGAGCTCGAAGAGGTACATACAATATCATACTCACTTATACCAAATACCAATTAAATATTCACATCTACTTACTGTTTTATAATATCTATATGTATATCTAATTTCTTTTTGTTATTATTTTTTACGTATACATCTATGCCAGTCTACCAATGTCTACCTACATTTTGTTCATTCGTTCTTTTGTGTTGAGTAAATTGAAAATTTTTCAATAGTACTCGATATTGTACTCCTTAAACTTTCAAATGAGGTCAGTCGTCATAATCACGATAAAAGACTCATCAAAAATTAATGCTTTAGAGTGGTTATGTCATTTGTAACAGTACCAATCCAGGGGCCATAGTCCCAGTGGAATATATACCCAATAAAATCTATTGGCTATACGCATTTTTACAATAATTAGATCACTTAGTCACGTCTCAAACAATTAAATAAAGTGGAATAGCTAAAAAACGCAGTAAATTGTTTATCGAAGGGAACAAAAGTTTAATGAATGCAGAAGACAATAAATTACTTTTTTATCAATTTTGAGAAAACCTTAGTTCTCAAGATATTTTTATCTTACTATATCAATAAAATTGGCGGAAACAGAGCTATAAGTAGGTACGTCTTGGATTTACAAAGACTCAGCAATTTCAAACGCATTTTTTTCAAAAATAAACTCATTAGCCATTTTATTGGATCTAGGATACTATGCATACAATATTTTTAATTTTCTAGCCACATCATCTCTTAGTTAAATAATGCATACCTCGCAAAAAAAAAATAAAACTAACTTTGATCATGACTAGAAATTGATAAAAAACCTGCAAAAGAATTTAAGCTCGTACGGTTTGAAACATATTTGAACTTGAAACCTATATAACTCATTCGGCTTCATGAAAAAATATTATCTGAAATGTGAATAGAAATGTCCATAATCCATGTAAAATCCCATCCGAATAACATGTTATGTCATCTACAAAAACTTAGAAATAAAATGAAACTTTAGAAAATCATTTTTGAAAATTTTCCTATTGAATATTTCCTAAGCTCAAAAATTTTGTGAGAGTACTTTCATTAATAATGTTTGCTCTCCTTGCTTAAAATGTAGAAATTGAAATAAAAGTCCAATTTACTCACGCCTTTAACTCAAGAGTCATGATAAATTATACCTTACGTACTTACAATAAAACAAAATCATCACAACGTTTTGAAATCGCTGCTATCAAAACTTCATAGCATTTTACAAAAATTCATAATGAAGTTGTTGAAACGTTTTTTTGCCTAAAATTTTATATAAGTAATTAGTCGATTCAGTAGATGTAGTAAAATCTTGATGATATTACATCAAGTGAGAAACCAAACTATTTTATGGTAGTTTTACTATTTTTTAAATAAATGAAAAAATATACTACCATTGCTAAAACAATTGCTAAGAACAATCAACCAGGGTACCATTTATAGTCGAATTGTTACTTATAATAAATGTAGAAGTCATTTTTTCTTACAAAAAAAAAAAACATACGTTTTTCGCGCATTTCAAACTGGAAATTTCGTGGTTTTTAAAACGTTATATGTGATACACATGTATGAGGATCGCATTTAAACTTATTTGAGAATAATTTTTACTATTGGCCAAATCGCGCCCCCACTGGGCACTTTTAGAACGATTGGCCGTGATTAGAAAAGGTGATTATTATGAAATTGAGCTTCCAGCTCCATTCACCAGGTGGCCAACCCTTAAATGTTGCTTTTCTACAAGCATGTGGAAATCAATTCATAGTACTGTCCTTTTCTAATCACGACCAATCGTTCTTAAAGTGCCCAGTGGGGGTGCGATTTCGGAATCGCCCTCAAGGCCAATACCATAACTTATACTTACGTTCAATATAATTTATACTCATATTAAGTAGATTTTTAATATCATAAACTAACCAAATATCTAAATTTTTTACGAACTAAGTATTAATGAATGTAATAAATCTATTTTCATCTGTTTTCTAGGATACCTTGGAGGAGCAGTGCGATCATATAGCAGAAGCTGCTGGAGATCTTGACCACTAACAAGGACAATATTTTCATGTCTGAGAAAAATTCAAATTCGTATATTTTTGTGCTTATTTCTATAATAATTATATATATGCACAAACATTTACAATTTTATAAGTGCTATTTTTATAATACTCGAGTATGTCATATTATGTTAGTCTATACATAAGATGTGATTACATTTATATTTATTTTATATCCAACTCATATGCATATTTACACTATACATATTTTTTTCTAGATGTTTTAAAATATTTTATACGGTGTGAATTAAAATTTTTATTACATGTAATTTTTGACACGAAAACTTTTACTGCTGTATGGAATAGTTTGACAGATTATAAATAATATAAAGACGGAGAAAAATACAGTTTTGCAATAAGATTTTTTTTCGATACAAAGGACAAATTCTTTCTTAACTCTTTTCAAATCATGCCTGTGGAACAATATTATGTAAAAAATACTCAAAGCTCATTCAAATGAGCTTCTCAAGAATCATACCATTTTCTTACCATGGGTACCACCAAGTCCACCTGCTGCTTTGCACCCTCTGGCCACACTGCTCTTGTAATCACTTTTGGCCCTATGGGGCAGAAAAGTACTTTGGGCCCAGAGGAGTCGTGCTGGTATAGTCACGTATAGGCATCTCTCTATGTCTGGTAAAAAGTATGTATCCCTGTTGTGCAGGTTTGATCTTGTTTTGTTGCCAGTCCAAACCTGTTATTGTCGTGATGCCATTTCAATGCTGAAATCATAGACAAAAATACCAAAACAGGGTAGTTTATAGGGGCAGTTGTTTGACTTTCATAATTTGGAGATCTCTAATACCCCTATTGGTAAGTATGTACATACAAGGACAGTAAAGATACCAGTTTGTAATTTGTAGTATGCGTATATATATAGGTAGATCAAATGATCAATGTAGACTAGCTCATACAATAATAAATCTAAACTTTTATTTTGCTTCTAGAAAAAAATATTCAAATTAACAATAGTGTGTCTTTCCATCATATTCTTCACTAACAATGTGTAGTTCTGCAATTTAAATTCCTTATTTAAGTAGTGGACTGTGGGTGACATAAGACTATAGTCTTAGAAAAATGTGTATTAAATTTAATAACTATGTGTTGGAAGCAAATTTCATAAGCGGTTTTGAAATGAAATTAAAAATTAACAGTAAAGTTTAAGAACACAAAATTAAAATTTAATATGTAGTTTTTGAGGTTAATATCAATAGAATAGTGTAATTTTAAAAAATATGTCTAGAAAGTTAACAAAAAAGAGTATCAATTATTTAGGTATCAGTATGTAAAAGTAATAATCGTTTGTACAGTAGTTAAAAACCATATCTTTCAAAATAAAGAAGTATGTGCATGAAAAAAATTATTAAAATTTAAAAAGTAGTAATGAAAAAAATGTCCTTATAAGGTAAAAGTACGTAATATGAAACGTGCCCATATTATGAAAACTCAAGATTAAATAATCATGAAAATTCTAATAATAAAAATAAAATATACTGAAGAATCTCTATAATACTACCGTATCAAATTAACAAAAATAGTAAACAATTTCAAACATTATTATATTGAAAAATATATTATTACGAATCCGGTTTTCATAATACGGACAGTTTGAAACATAACCTGCAATATGTGATGTTCCTATTTATGAAACGCACGAGCCCATTTAATTAACATGTAAATTTCATAATTGGGACTTGTGTCTCATAAATATGGATACAACTTTTTAGCTATTTCATAGTTATGGACATTTTGATCGTGTCAATATTTGCTTATAAAATTATTTTTTTACATCTAAATTTCATTTCAAAAATGTTAATTTGTTCAGAAGAGCATAGCGCTTCTGTTAAAACCAAAAATTATGGACATATGACTATTTTTTTATTTAATATTGGTCGATGAAACGTAACAATCGAAATTTGTATCCATAATACGTACTTTTACCTTACTGTGTTTTAAAAATGTTTCATGTTTATAAGGTAAATTTGATATAATAGTTGCAACGTTTTTAGCTTAACAGTTATAGTTTTATAAGCAAAAACGCGGTAAATGAAAATCGTTAAATATATCACAAATTAAATGTAAAATAATATTAAATTGTTAATGACAAATAATTCTTTTTGTTCATTTATGTAATTGTTGATAGCTGTAAGCAGACCTACGGGCTTTAATGAATTTTTTATTAATTATGCATCGACGTATGTCATGAAAATCAAGAATCACTTAATTCTTCAACTATTAATAATGTATTGTGTTATATATATGTTTATATATCTATATCTTATGGGTAATTAAGTAAAAACTAGTTAATAAAATTCGCATTTGATTATTTATATTAATATTGAAATACCTAAGTATATTATGACTGAAACAGAAAAAAAGGATAGATTAATGAACGTGGGAGCGGGGTTTCGAACCTCCGATCTCTTGCACCGTGAACCGTAACCCAACACCTTAGCAGCTCACCTAAACTTGAACATGCGTGAGAGAGACAAAAGCTTGTACAATTATGTATTTAATAAATTACTACTTCGTGTTGATCCATGAAAATATAAAAATTTGCTTAATTTAAAAAAGTTTAAATAATTTTTTTTTGTTAATTTTTAATTTTTTGTGTCTTGATATGTTCAAGTTACTAAATGATTAATATTTTTTGAATTTCACGTTCAAAATATAAATAAATTTCAATATTTTAAAATAATTTGTAGAAGTAGTCCTATATAGTAATGAGCAAAACTAATATGCTAGTTCATCAAAATTGAAGTGTATATAGAAAATTTTATGTTTAAAATACAATCTTTCAATTCTCAATTTCAATATTCAAACTCAAGCTTATAGGTTATCAACTTAAATATTAATTGTTTTTATAATTGTCCTTGTATTGAAGTATTTTTTAACAGAAATTATAATTTTTTAAAAATGTATAATATTTAAAAAATGTTTACCTCTTATTTTAATAAAAAATACGTTTTTACGGACTCAGTAATAGAAATTCAATACATTGACGTATTCAAAAATTATAAGTTTGTATTTTAAAATCAATATAAAAAATATAAACCGTATAAGAAAAAGTATATGTATTATGATATTTATCTTTAAAATGTATTTTCAAAATACTACTTGTTGAACTTCATACATTGAGTAATTTAAATCTTGACACATTTACTGAATTTTACTAAATTTAGCATATATTTAACTTTTGTTGCCTCATTTCGGTTACATAATTATAAAATTGAATCTAAATTATTGTAAGAAATGCTAATAAACTTCAGAATTTTTTGAAGAAACGTCTCCTACATTTAAGAATTTACGTAAGGGGGCTCCAGTGAGCACTGGTACCAACCTGAAAACTATTCGGTTAGTTGGTATCACTGCTGTGAGTATATATCTATATATACTTGTATATATATGCGAGCACCATCATCTATATATATGATGTGTCCGTACCTATGGTAAACAAACAGCAGCTTCTGTCACATACAGAGCGTTTTATTTAGAATTAGTTTTTTTGTGTTATAAAAACTGTAAGAGTCATCAAGATTTGCAGGATGCTGAAATGATTTTGCAACAGCAAAAAAGAAATAAAAAAGTAATTGATGATAACAAAAAAAAATTAAGTGTATTAAAAGGTATTATTAATGATAAGATAATTTTTAAAATGGCCAAAGAATCGATATCAACAGAAGTATTAGCAGATGCATATAAAAAAGATCCTACAAATGGTATCACTTTATTATTATCTATGAGTGTAAATAATAAAGTAAGAGTTACTTCAAATATTCAAATTAGTGACGCAATTTGTGATAAAATAAAAAATAATTGCAGTTAAAATTTTTTCAATGTTCTATTAAAAAAAAAAAAGTGTAAGTAATCCATAGGAGAACACGATTAAAAAAGTAGTAAGAGTCAATAACTGTACCGTTTTACCTCTATCTCAAATATTTCCAGGCTTACCTATATTTTTGAAGGTACCATCTGAAAGCTGAGATGTTTTTCTATAAAACAATTACAGTCCTGATATGTAACTCCTCGATTATTATTAGAAAATACCCATGTTTTCACGTTGCTCCATGAGAGGCTATGTATAATGTACGAACTTTGAGAGCAAATATCTCAAAATTTTCCACGATTATAGAGGGGTAAATAAGGACATGTCGGTACTCCGTTGGAATCAGCGTGTTTTTATCTATCAATTAAGCTACCTGTGACCTCCTAATTCCTCCCGCTGGAGCACCCTTAACAGGTAATAAAAATTTCTTACGAATATTGATAATTAATAGCCAAATTTCATTTTCAGTTAAGTTTCATCAATTTTAATACATGCTTTTATCAAACTTCATTCTAAAAAATTTTAATATCCTGTATTAAATTGTCTTTTTTTTAATAGCTACCTACAGAAATTTAACATAACTTCACATAAATTGTTACTAATTCTTACTTAATAATAAAAATAGGGGGTATGAATGTTTATAGTGAGTATCAAAATTGTCATACTATTTTTTTAATATGCCATCTTAAAGTCATGAAAAAAGTCTAGTATAATGGTTTATGAATATTGGTATTGTATGAAGGTAATTCATCAATTATTATTGATGAAATTTAATAAAAACATGCATGACATTTAAAACTTTTGTGGCTTATTATAATTTAAGTTACGAAATTATTAAATTTTATGTAACTTGTCTATGAAAATGTTATTGAAATTCAAAATTTTTCTAGCTATCATCAGCTCTTTTAATGTATCAGTATCTCGTCAAAAAGATAGTTTTGATATTACCTGTAAAATTAAAAATAACCTGAACACCGTATGGATCCGAATCGAGTAATGACATTGAAAATACAAAGTTACGATTCACTTTTTTAAACTTAATTATTTTATCATGAAAAATTACTTCCGTTAAAAAGTAAATTAAGTTTAATAAGTGCTCAAAATAAGTTACAAGATTAATTAAGGTAGATGAATGTTTGATGAAAGTGATAATGACAACTATACACATATGGATGTATAATACCCATACGCATATGATTCTCTACACAAAAATATGTGGGTCTCCTTTTAAACAGATAAATTTAATATGTCAATGACTCAATTGCATTTTTTTCACTCTGTATAGATAAAAGAAATATAACTTTTAGCCTTAACGTATAATATATAATAATTCTTAAGCTCTTGCAGTTTGTACATACCTTCTTTAATTCTAGTTTTTTTTTTTGCACCAAACTTTTTTTTTGGGGCACTCGTACATTTTTGGAATAAGACTCAGAGAAAAAGTCGTTCTTGTTGGGACTTGGTGTTTAAGCTTCAACATTTTCATTATTTGATAAAAGCTTTTTCCCTTGATAAAGTTAAAATCAAAAGATCTTGAACAGCTATATTCTATCCCCGATTTTTTTATCCTTATCTGAATCACTTAGTAAACAATATGTTGTTCTCATTTCCGTATTCTGATATAATCCTGGTAAACAAAGCTGTTTATTCTTGTCATGTAAGTGTTTCCACAAGCCAATTGTATACGATATATTGCCGGGATGCCGGGGGTCATTTTTATAATTACGAAATTGGGTAGTATCGATTTTTATAAAATGTACTCTTACGGAGTTCTTAAATTGAACGCCGTCTCCACTTGAGAGAGTGCCTTTGTCATGACTATTATCAAGTAGTTCATCAGCTCCTTCATTTTATAGAGAATTTACACTATTTTCTGACATATTACTGGAAAATTGAAATTGACGTTTTATGCATATGGATTAACCATCATTCATGTATTTCTACATCGAACTAATCGTGCTATTAGGGCACTCAAGTTTGTACGTACTTTGTGACTTTGTGCCCTAGTAATGTAATGAGCCAATCGTATTTCCCCGCGCATGTGTGTCGTATGGGGATTTGAGGATGCTGGATGCTGACCTTTGACCTTTGACCTAGCAAACTAACCTCAGATGGCGCAACTAGTACTAAATCCAATACTAGATCTAAGTATAACTATATATTTTTATTAGCAAGTTTTTTAAAGCTGTTTAAAACTGATAAAATTAGTCTACAAGTATGATTTTAATGATCAAATAAAGTATATTTTCTTTTATTGCTGTACTTACTCACTTTGCTCGAACGGATTACCCGCATTGGGCCCCTAGGCCCCCCTAAAGCAGTTTTTTGAAGTGTTTTTTTTAAATTTTTGATAATAAATCATAAACTAATAGATAATGACACGACATTTTTATTTATTTTTAAGTTCAATATATCCTTTATTAGAAAAAAAATTTATTATAAGTATATCATCATACGAAATTAAATTTTCTGAGCTTCAAACTTTAACTAACCCGCTATAAGGCACCTTCCCCTATACCTACTTTTCCAAATAAAATCGTTTACATTACAGTATATTTCGGTGCCCCAGGCGAAAAAAAGGTTAGCTCATACAATTGGGCAAAATAAAAGACAGCTTATTATAATCTCCATCGAAGACAAGTTTTGCTCGTTATATATAAGAAAGAGACTGATTCGTCGCACTCAAGCAGAAACAATGCCAACTCGCTACGTTCCAATAAAAAAATATCGTTATTCTAACAAATAGTTTACTTGCATTCGCAAAACAAAAAGTTTATAAATCATTACCAAAACGCATCAAAAAGGGAGTAATTTAGTTTTTATTATAACTAATAGTACAAGAATTATTAAAAACAACTTATGTCAGAATACTATACATTAAACTGTCATATACTTATCTATGACAGTATAATAATGGAGTCACTACTTAGATGAAGAAAAAAAAATTATATTTCTACTTTTCTCCGAAAAATATAAGTAACTTTTTTGGACAGTGAATGTGAAGTTCGAATTTTTTTACCAAAATAGACGTTTCTTTGAAGAATCTACCTTATTTAATCTTAGAACTTAGTTTTTAAATAATATATCATAGAAAATACTAAAAAGTTGTTATCTGACAAAAAATGATAAGAAGATTTTTTTTTGTCTGAGGAAACTGAAACACGATGTTTATCTTTATTATAAGAAATGAAAAAAATGTGTTTTTCGTCAAAAAATGTATATTGAAATTCACTCGTGTCTATGATGACAGGTTTAGTTTAAGTTTAAGTATATATTTATTGGCTTTTGTATAGGTTTTTATATTCCCTATCCAAAATATCAGTGATGAATCAATGCTAAAATCAGTCGTAAATTACATCGTTGATTCTCCGTTTACTCCATGTAGAATCAATGCTGATTCAGCGTTGAATCAACGTTGACTTATTATCAAGTGGAGAACATGTTGTAACAGGTTGTAAGCTTTAAAATAATCTATTTTAGTTGCAAACTGTAATGCTACCATGAAAAATGCACTGTTTTGAAGTTAATTACTATTATTGTTTTCAACAAACGCTGATTCAATGCTGAATCAGCATTGATTCAACATGGAATAAATGCTGAATTAACGATCTAGTTTACGACTGATTTCAGCGCTGACATTTTTTATAGGGTTGCCATATCATGACAGGTACTAATTCCGAGCTCATGGTCGTCCCCATCTATGTCCACCAGTCGAAGCACAAAAAATAACAAATTAACACTAACGTAGAACAAAAGAGACGAAAATTCAATGTATTTGACACAAGCCACTTAGTATAATTTTTGGAATTAAAAAAAAGAAATTCTTTTTAAAAGTAGTATACACTTAAAGTTAGTAAAAATGCTGTTTGAAAATGCATAACTTTCTTCTGCACTATTATTTATGTAATTTTACGTTGTGATTTCGCAACTTTGACTTTATTTTTGTCAGTGCGGTTAAAATTTTTTTTATTGGACCGCAAAAGTTGGCCTTTTTCCTCTGGAGGACAGCGAGTCAGCATAGTTTTCATTTGCTTGCAGGGAGTTGATCTTTTTTTTCGCTAAGGGGTTCTGAATAATTTTTTTTTTTTCGTTAGAGGGCTGACCTTTTCGCTCGAGGCGTCGATATTCACAATTATTTTTTACTTTCACCAAATAGTAATTCCATGAAATGTATACTTCGAATTTCTTTGTTGATTACAGTGTAGGTAATGCACAAACTTGACTCTCTCGGCACGAGCCCTCTCGTCACCAACATCAACTAAGTTTACGCTAGGTTGGTACGTCTGGCGCGGAGCACTTTGCACCACCTCGCCATTTAAATATTTGGGGTGTAGAAGCGAGCCATGGTTGTATAACTATAAAAAATTACGATGTAACTTTATTATTTAGTTATTATAAACTATTTACATAATTTTATCTTGAATATAGTTATCATTATTATTAGTTTTCAACATCATTATTACAGGTTTCTTAAGAACAGGAACAGAACGCCTTGTTCCAGTGAAACTATAAATTACTATACTTTTCGGTATTGGAAAATCCCACACGCCATCTGCGGGCGAGCTCGGAACTACGGAGAGAAGGCTTTTTATCGAACTGAAATGTTTGAAATTGAAGTGTAATGGTATGTAGGTACATTGCCGATTTACTTTGTTTATTTAGGCACTGTCAAGATTGAATTGTTTGGTCCACGTAGTAGAGTACTCAGATTCATCAGCGTGAGTTGAGTGCGATTGAAACTATTGGTTGCAACGTCAACACTGATCATGAATAAGATGAAAATGAGTTGACTTAAATAATACAAATATTATAATGCAAGTGTAGGTTTACTTTGGCACACCTTATGCTTGAGGAAAACTTCGAAACCAGAGCCGATACAATCTTGACAGTGCCTAAATAAACAAAGTAAATCGACAATGTAAATATAGCAAATTGAAATGAATGTACGTATACACAATTTTAGAGAATTCGTACACATACTTTTGTTTTATAGATTACCGGAACCTTAATTTTGTTATTTGAGGATCAACAACTAAAAAAGTATCCATACGAAACTAAGTAGGTATAGCAGTTCTTGTATTTCTACCTGATAACACGGTTCATTGCTATTCGCCTATTCAAACGTTCTTCCGATTGACGTCGCTGGTGGCGGTAACGGACGTACGTTGTACCTATATAGATTATAGATGACTTGAACCTGAGTTTAACAGTTTGGTTGTACAAAGCAGAACGACTGTTTGTTGCGTTTATGGTATCGAAGCATCGACACTAACTTCAGGGTGGATTTTTCCACGAAATTTTACTTCACCGTTGATGTCTTGCCCCACACTCCCATGCATGCACTGGCCCCGGCCATATATGTACGCAGTATTCTAAATACTTTCTAAAATACATCTCGTGGAAATCTTAACTCTCCGAAATTTCAGTGAGTTATCCTTATAACAAGGCATTTATGTATTTGGTGTGTGCGTGTGTGTGTGTAAATATAGAGGATTAACTAATTTAATGCTTCGGTAAGGGCTTGCTTTATATGACTTTGCCAGTAACGTGCTGGTCCCAAAAATAACTAACGGCACTTTCTGTAGGGCGGCTACTCTAAATGCTAATCCGATACGTCTTCTGGGATAGAGAGTTGACTTACCCGGCAGCAAGATATTTATATATCTGAAAAAGATCTTTACCGTGGAGATAATTTCTAATGAAGGGTTATAAAGGTACAGGAATAGAAATTATTGATGTACTTAATACTGAGTATTACTTTAGCTGATCATGGTAGTGGATAAAAAAATGTTTTAAATTAATGACAAAATTAAAAAAAAAAAATTGACAATTTACGATTATTCAAGCAGTATATTCATAAAATGTCTTATAAACGCAAATTATTTATTATTCATCAAATGAAGCTACTGCTGCGAAATAGTTATGCATCGATCAAGTATCAGAAGTAAAAAATATTAAAAAAGGCGTAAAAAATAACAAAATTATGTATTTGATCTGTGGAAAAGATCGAATTCCATAATTTTTGTTTTTCACAGATGAAAAAATCTTTGTTTCTCTTTTTATAGAGTAAATCAAGAAAATCACTCCTTTTAAAAGAGCAATTACAGAAATTTTATTTTTCAAAAATTTTTCTAAAAACTTACAATAGCAATTTAAAGATATTTATCTTCACAAAAGATTTAAATGCGAATATATTATACTTTAAAAATGAATAACAGTTAGTGTATGCTTAGATTTTACAGAAAAACTCGAATAGATGCAAAAATCAAGAAATCTTATGAATTCTTGGTGCACGATGTACATGATCATCATTCCACGCAAATCTATAAGTGTATGTTATTTTCATTAGCTTTATTTTCTACAAGTTTCCGCATTATAAACAAAATTATTTAGGATGCTGTAATTTTTTTTCATCGCAATCAAAAGTAAATTCATACTTTTCGTCGCAACCAGGAGTGCTGTAATTTTTTTTTCGCAACAGTGTGCGGAAAATGGGTGTTTTGCGCACTGGTATTAGTGTGGAAAATCGATTTTCCCACATTGTGTGCGACAAAGGTGTGCGGCAAAGGTTTTTCCGCACACTGTGCGGAAAAGGTGTGTGGCAAAGGTTTTTGTTGCACAGTGTGTGGAAAAAGTGTGCGGCAAAGGTTTTTGCCGCACAGTGTGCGGAAAAGGTGTGTGGAAAAGGTTTTGCCACACACCGGAAAAAATTTTGCTACACACTGGAAATCAAAATTCAAACCTATTTTGTACCTATTTTCCTCACACATTGCGAAAAAACTTGTACGCAACTCGTGCGGGACGATTTCCCGCACTCGTGTGATAGACTCGCACTCGTGGCCGGTGACGGTAACTCGTACCTTGCGATCACACTCGTGCTACGCACTCGTGTGCTCAACTGGTACTCGTTCCCGTCAACTCCGGCACTCGTGTGAGTCAATCACTACTCGTGCGGGAAATCGTCTTTTTCGCACTTGTTACGTAAATAACTATTTCCGCAACCAAGAGTGAAGTCATACTTTTCGTCGCAATCAAGAGTTCTGTGATTCTTTTCGCTTTGAGCGCGATTCCGAAATCGCGCCCCCACTGGGCACTTTGAGAACGATTGGTCGTGATTAGAAAAGGACAGTACTATGAATTGATTTCCACATGCTTGTAGAGATATATTCCATTAGAGCTCGTCGTTGGCTCAGTGGTTAGCATGCTAGCCACCGAAACAACACACAGCTCAAGGGGTCGTGGGTTCGATTCCCGGTCGGGGTACTTAGATTTTTTCTGATGTTTCTTGCCGGGTATCGAATTCATTAAACCGACTTAGGATAAAGATTTAGTTTTTAAGATGAAAAGAAATATAAAAAAGCGATTAAAAAATAAAGAATTGTGACGAGCTCTCGATAACCGGTCCTGCGTGACCGGGGAGATAAAAAAGATATGATATGAGAATAATAAAGAACGAAAATGTAATGACAAGCGAAAATAAGAGAAAAATGTATAATGATATGATGAAAATGACATGTTAAAAGACAATGTAAATGTTGAATGAATAAAGACAGTGTACATACCCATAGTAGGTCAGTACATTATAATATATAAAAAAAAAAAGGTATATTCCATTATCCATATTTTGACATACTGTATACATGTACAGTTATAGTTCCGTAGAAATCTTACATGTGCACACTATGACCATCTGACGGTAGAATAACCCTTATTGACACCACGTAGAACTATAAACTAGTGGTGACACCTAAAATATTACACCTGCTGGAATAAATTGGAAAAGTTACCCCCTATATTTTCATATATGTAAGAAGTATCAAAGTAATCAATAAAAAGCGTTTATTAGACAACTTTTTGATATAATGTACATGAATGATTTCTTAATAGTAAGACCACAATAAAGTTACGCTAAAATTTTTAATGACAAACTTTGGCATGTCATGTTCAAGTTAAGTCTTACACACTGTCGGTAACATAATTAAGTATATAGCTATACTTGGGCCTTGATCATACTAGTTGTGTTTGCACTAGTATAGCCGTTATTCACGCTGGATGTAGTTTTGTTTAGCTCATTTCTTCAGCTCTTCAGCTGCACTAGACCAATATTAGTGCTACTAACCTATAGACTTACCTTATTCTCTCTTTTCTTCATAGATATGTAAGAATATAGAGAGCTCACGTCAATCCTACTGCTATTCCCAACCTAATGCTTTTAGTTTGGTTCTGCTAATAGATATCTGTGGCTCATCAAGGTTTATGGGAATAGTGTTAATATTTTTAAAAAAATTTCAAGTTCGAAAAACTGTTTTTACGATTTTCAACTACGTATTACTCAGCTGTCACTGCATTATTTTCAACTCGTCTGGGTTGAAATTTTACCTGAAGATATGCACTTTCCGATAAATAAAGATTTATAACAATCCACAGCTTAATTGGCAACTGTAGTATTATTGATTAACGTGCTGTCGTTTTTAAACTCTCGTGCTTGGTCGATCATCAGTCTAAGTAAATGGAGCCAAATTAGTGCAACAACAATTTTCAATCTGCAAGTGATTTGAAAATAATGCAGTTACAACAGCGTGGAGATAAGTAACATATAGTTGAAAATCACAAAATCATTTCCTCAAACTTTGGTAATTTTTTACTCAAAAACTGTAGGTATAATCATCCCAGTTAGTTTTTCGTTTAAAATGTGCCAAGTAATGTGAAAGCAATTTTTATTTTCAACTAAATTATTTTTTTCAAAAATTTGTTAATACCAAACTATTACTAACAATCAATTGACAACGAATTGAGTCAACTGCCTTTGCTTACCGTATTTAGGACATTTAGGTGGTAAAAACGCATCAAATAGAAAAAGGTGTTTCTAGTTTCCACGGACCTCGATCCTCGATCAGCCACGCATACCTAATAAGGTAGAAAATCCGTGGACCGAGTTAATCTTAATCAAGCGAGTGAAGTGCGTCATTTACCGTATTGTGACAGTCTTACATGTTATGACCGTATGCTTTTGTAACGGAAAAAATATTAGTCAATAAACTGATTTTTATTTAGTGCCGTCACACCATAATTTGAAAGGACCAAAATAAAGTACGGATTTTCAAGATTTGTACAGTATTTTTTATAAAAATAGTTTGATGTGTTACGTATGTCTTCAAAGCTGTTATTGGTATAACCCATTTAACCTATGTTAAAAAAGGCACTTTGAACTTGAATATTTCAAAAACTAGTCCCGATCATAGACATATAAGAAAAATAGACTGCTCGTTCTTATGTACGGCGCTGGCCGCTGAAGCACAAGTAGAAGGAGACACAAGGACACAACATCGAACGTGGATATCTGTCTCTCTCGCACATTGCCAAAGGTAGGAATGTGCGAGAGAGAGAG
The DNA here is from genome assembly GCF_036245765.1 of Copidosoma floridanum. Lineage (NCBI taxonomy): Eukaryota > Metazoa > Arthropoda > Insecta > Hymenoptera > Encyrtidae > Copidosoma > Copidosoma floridanum. Next base: position 9,605,889 of record NW_028321890.1, on the reverse strand, counting down.
AGAGAGAGAGATGCCCACGTTCGATGTTGTGTTTTCTTCTACTTGTGCTTCAGCGCCGTACATAAGAATTTTTCTTATTAGTCCGGGTCGTAATCTGGAATTCGTGGGAGAAATTATTTGGATAGGATTTTTTTGCATGATCTTACGCAAAATGATCACCTAAAAACGAATTTGCATGTTGCCAGGCTTCAAAGTTGTAGGAAAAATGTTTAAACAAAATTTAAAATAAATTAAAAATATTGTTTATTTTGCCCTGGAAAAATTTTTTTTAGCTTTTTTGGACAATTCTAAACTAAAAAGATATCTTGCAAATTTTCTCTAAAATCAATACTTTTCGAGATATTAATTGTACAAAGTTTAAAAAACCGTGAAAATCGCCACTTTCAAATATGAAAAACAACAATAAAAATTAAAAATTTTGATGTTGCTAAAGTTCTCAAATATTCTTCAAACATCTTTTCACAAAATCCTAAGGCGTTTCCGGATGTTATTTTATTGCAAACCCTTCATTTTTAATTTACAATTAAGCGTGTGCAGGCTTAACTTAAAATAATTTTTTTTATTTAAATACATGTATGTTTATATAGCAACAGTTAGGTTAACCTCATTTTTCATTAATATGAAAGATTGTATAATTATTTTTATTCCCACAATTACTATAGAAGAATAATATACTTACCATTAAAATCAAATATGAGCGCCAGTAAATTCCGTTTACTCCTCGTGAGTGGGAAAGAGACGGAGTATGAGAGCCGCGGCCAGCAGCGGCCAACCGTAACGATGCACACGTTCGATTGTAAATTAAAAATGAAGGGTTTGCAATAAAATAACATCCGGAAACGCCTTAGGATTTTGTCAAGGGATGTTTGAAGAATATTTGAGAACATTGGCAACATCAAAATTTTTAATTTTTATTGTTGTTTTTCATACTTGAAAGTGGCGATTTTCACGGTTTTTTAAACTTTGTACAATTAATATCTCGAAAAGTATTGATTTTAGAAAAAATTTGCAAGACATCTTTTTTGTTTAGAATTGTCCAAAAAAGCTAAAAAAATTTTTTCCAGGGCAAAATAAACAATATTTTTAATTTGTTTAAAAAATTTTGTTTAAACATTTTTCCTACAACTTTGAAGCCTGGCAACATGCAAATTCGTTTTTAGGTGATCATTTTGCGTAAGATCATGCAAAAAAATCCTATCCAAATAATTTCTCCCACGAATTCCAGATTACGACCCGGACTATATACGTCTATGGTCCCGATATCCTAACTTTAAAAAATGTTTGATAACATGAAATAATTTGTACAACATAGTACTTCAAATTCAAACAAAATTTGATTTGTTAGTGACAACGGATTTTTTACCTTAAGTATCGATCGAACAACTATTTAGCAAAACCAAACTATTTGAGGTATCCCTTAATCCCTGATCTCATAGTCCATTGACGGACTTCGTTTGAAAGTACTTTGTAGCTGAGTACTATAACTACTTACTCAGCAATTTACCCTACATAAGTACAAACAAAAGGTATATATTTATACCTATCTAGAAAGAATCAAAGTAGTAAGCTAGTATCCATATATATGTGCATAGAGCATACTGCTTACTGCTATTATGCTGTTAAATAATGTATCCACACATATACACCCACATTTCGCTTAACAATAGAACAACTGATTGGTCGGGTTCGCGTCAAGTTGTAAAGAGCACGGTCGCATGGGAGCGCTTCAGTACAGTCTGTTGTAGAAATCTATAAATACTATAAATAGTGAAATATACTGAACTGCAACTGCAATGTGAGTGATGGAAGCGATTAGGCAGAGGTTATGATTAGAGATAGAGAGGGAAATACAGATTCACATGCATCAGCATGCATATACAAATCACTGCTTTTGGCTTGTACTATGTACTTGTAATTTTACCAGTTGGTCCCAAAAATGACGGAACCAATCAGTAAGTTTTGGACTTTTCAGCCGCACTCCGCTTTTATACCCTCTAAAAGAAAGAAAGAAGAGAACGGACTACAGAGTCTACGGACAGTTTCGGAGTTTCCGGACAACAGAGCTGACAGAGAAGCAACTATAGAGAAAGCGAGATAAGAGCGCAGTGCTATACCTATATCTGTATACTAATCTTAATCTCTCTGGATGAACTGGATGAACATTGAACATGAACGATGAACGGTCGAGTCGTGAAACTCGTGAATCGAATCAGCATCACACATTATACCTATACACTGTATTGTATGTGTATACGTGTATAATGTATACATGCAGACACCTATACCTATATATTACCTATCGCTACACTCACCTATACCCTATACCTATACCTACCTCTAGTGAAAGAAAAGAAAGAGAGAGGGTAAAAGCACGAAAGCAGTGGCGCGCAGTCGACGAGTCAGTCGTGTGTATATAGTAGTGGCAACGGCAGCAAGAAGAAGAAGAGCCAAGCAAAGGGCCTCTATCCATCAGATAGCACACGCACGTACCGACTTCGCGGAAGACAATGGTGAGCAGGATGTCCCTGTCAGGGCGACGCAGTGCTGGGTCAGCTCCTGGTGTACCTGAGTTCCCAGCTGACCCGGAGCTCCTGTCGTCTATCTCTGCGTACTGTGAATCCGTGCGCGCGCGCGCGCGCTTTAACCTATAAACCGACGACTAATACCTAACCGCTTGAATTTTCCAGGCTGGTGGCAAAGCGGGCAAAGATTCTGGCAAGGCCAAGGCGAAGGCAGTGTCACGTTCAGCGCGGGCAGGTCTCCAGGTAAGTGAATTTTAACGAGTTTGTTGGTACCTCTGTGCTTTATCTCTCATTTTTTCTGCCACCGCTCCCCATCGCGAGTACGTGCATCGCCCCCGAAGAGCCGCTCCGCGCCCGGACGCGTCCCCCCGCGCGCCCTTCCAGACAGAGACGGAGCGACTCGAGGCAATGAAATGGCGCGAAAGCCGCGTGAGATAGCCGCAGCGATGGAGTTTGCGAGTTTCGTGTGCTGCGAGTAACCTTTCTGGGCCTCTACGACCGACGTCGTCGCAGTCCCGTAAAACGGCCTTTGTTTTCGTGGCGCGCTCCAGGCGTTTGATTTCGTACGCCGCCGCCGGCTAACCGGCCCCCACCAACCCCTGCCGACGGTTACTTTATAAACCCGGAATCCGAAGTATTTACGCCAGGTATCGACCATCCGAGCCGCTCCAGGGTTTCAAGGGTGGGCGAGCTCACGACTTGTCTACTTTTCAGGGTACCTTTCATTTATGATGGTCGTTTAATCGAGCAAAGTTTCGGGTTACTCAGATCATGGCTCTGCGTTTTCCGCCGCATCCCCAGTTCTCGAGGGCCTGGCACCGTTGGCCGCCACCGATACAGGAGCAACTCGTGAACCTCCTCGTTGAATTATTGAATGTCCAGCTCGGAAGCCGCCTGTCGTTGCTTATTCGAGGGGAAAAGCTGCTGACGCGTTAGTAGTACTCGGCGTACATGGCTTTCGTCCCACGAAGCCTGATGTTTTCGCGTCGGATAGTAGCGCCGCGTTCATTTCCGCAAACATCGACAGTTTTGCCCGCTCCCGCCTTGAATTTCCGTTATATTTATTTTGCTCCGACGTTAGGTAGGTACGATGTATACTTGCTTATTGTTTACCCTGCTGCTTTGGCGGCCATACAAACTTACATTTTCAATTATTAATCATGCCAGTGTAATCTTTCTTCAAGAACTTTCTTTCCTATTAATTTTTTTTTGTTTTCACTTCTTATCGGTACTTTTAAAACAATCACCCAATGTATCAACAGGTTGCACAATTTTACATGAATGCAAGCTTACCCATCGTTTTTTGTTATTGTTATTTTTATAGTTTCCTGTTGGTAGAATTCATAGGCATTTGAAAAACAGAACCACAAGCCATGGGCGTGTTGGTGCCACAGCTGCTGTTTACAGTGCTGCTATTTTGGAGTATTTGACTGCTGAAGTAAGTACAGCATTATACAGCGGATTTTTAACACAGAAGTTAAACAATCTCTTTTAAACATCATTTATTATGTTATTAAAAAATGCAGTTGCACAATCGTAAATATTTTTATTATAACTGAAATTTAAATAAAATCTACAAATTAAGTCATGTATTAACGTTGGATTTGTTCAAAGTTTGGCTAATTTGATTTTTTAATTGGCTGATAGGTGCTAGAGTTGGCGGGCAATGCTTCGAAGGATTTAAAAGTAAAGCGTATAACACCTAGACATCTTCAACTTGCTATTCGTGGTGACGAAGAACTCGACAGTCTCATCAAAGCAACTATTGCGGGTGGTGGTACGTTGAATTTATATACCTATTATCAAATATTGTCCATATCTAGTTTCAATATTTGGTACTAATTAAAATTTTGTTTTGTTACAGGTGTTATACCACATATTCACAAATCTTTGATTGGCAAGAAAGGTTCCCAGAAACCTGCATAAGATTAAATTAATTCTTTAAGTATTTGAATTTAACACAGCAAAGATTTTTGTCAAAAAATCAGTAAGAGAAAAATAAAAGCGTTGGAAATAAAGAAGAAAATATATATTATGGGAGGAACTAGGAAAATCAGTAAGGCAAAGCAAGAGAGCAAAGATAAAGCAGTAATTGTTAAAAAAAATGTATGTACCTACGTTGCTAAGCTGAAGAGACAGGCGTGATATAAATATATATATATACATAGTTATGTATAGATATAAAGTAAACAAGTGATCGACAACGTCATTTAATTAGTTAAATGAGTCTTTTTAACCAATGTCAAGGTTTACTTTTAAATCAGACAATCCTCAAAGTCGATACGTTCTAGCATCGTCTCAAGAATGCCTCGATGTTGATGGAAACCTTGATTTGCTCTAAAAAAAACTCGGCCTCTGCTTTTTCCAGTTCAATGTTTCGACTTTTCAAACAAGATTAAAGATTTTTTACCTAATTTTATCGATTTTTATTAAATAGTATGACATTTTTTGCATAGACATCATCATTGCTAGCTCTTACAATGCCAAATATGTAATAAATTAAGTAGAACATTACTTTTCAAGTTTGCAAATGGTAGTTCCAAATTATTGAATATTTGTTCGTGTGGTTGAAAAAAGTCTCCAATCCTTTTTATGCTAGAATTTTGATAAGCATCTGTTAACTATTATCGATGTTTCTCAATATTTGATTAACTTATTACTGTAATCCTTTGGAAAGTCGATCGTGAACTAAGTTTATTACTAAAATTAAAGAGACTTAAACTACTAACGCTTTCTTAAATTAGTTTCTTTGTCAATTGGAGATTTTTTGAAGAAAATTTAATCCGATATGGTCAACAAAGGATTCATATAAGAGTTGGTTACATCAAGTCAAGATTTTTTGTCTCAATCTACATTATAGAAATTAGTAATCAACACGTGTGAAATTAATAATCATTCATTTAGAAATCCAAACAAGTTTTCTACAGTAAGATTGTTGACCTTCTGGTTAGATTGAGTTTTTGCAATACTTAAAGTTCGTTCATAGTAAAAGATCATTTGACATAGATTTGCTTGTAAAATTTTTTTCTAATTGAATGTAAGATTTGGGTAATGAAAAATGTATGTTGTCTACTTGTAAGTCTGTGAGTTAACAATATTCTTTTCTGTAACCCAATATGAATAGTGTAAAAATTTCGAGAAAGCTACAGTTTTTCATTCATTTATTGTGAATAGTATCTAATTGTTATGCTAAAATTTAATTAGGTTAAGATAATTGTCCAGTACACTCGCACATATATTATTAAAATGCGTAAAAACAATGCTGGACGTGATTTCCAGTAATATGTAAAACGTTCATTTTCATAATAAAGGTCGATTTTATTAAAGGATTTTTTTTCTTTTAACAATTTTAAATTGCCAATACTTATAAACTGGAATTTAAAATACAATAGTGATTCGCATATCTTTGCTATAATGTAAGTTTCTATAATACATCACGTGTATACTTTAATTTTTCAATTTTCTTGATGTTAGAAATAAATCATAATGTATTATCTCAGTATTCTCTGGGTAACATTTACATCACCAATATATTATATTTTTGCTAGTATGAAACATGTATGATTTAATAAAAAAATTTCTTTTACAAGCAAAATTTTTATGTACAAATTAACTAAGTATCACCTAAGATGGCTTGTAGAGAGAATGAATTGTAATTATATTTGCACATAATTATGCATGGACCAAAATTAATGCAATAAGTCGAATTTTTTTGGCTTGTCCTAAGTTCCACCTTGAATATAATACTTGTTTCAGAAATGTTAAAGACGCAACTATGTAGGTAGAGTTTCTTTTATTTTCTAGAATTGAAGTTTAATTTCAGATTAATTAACTAGTTAAGGTACATACCGTAGTACTTTAAAATTAAATTGAACATTAAATACGAATTTTTATTTTAATTGTTAAATTAGTTTTCATAGTACAGCCTATTAATGGTTTAAAAACATGTAGTTGTATGGAATACGAAAAATTTTTGAACACCGAAGAAGAGAATATGTATAGAAACACGTACATGAAGGGACGCGTTTCTATAGTCTCTGACCTAAGCTACGTACTTACAAACTAATTATCTAGCTGTGTTGATTTTAGTCAAAACGCTGTGCAGAACAGTTTAAACTACATTTTTTTTATTTTGTCCATTATCCTGAAATAATTATTTTCCTACACCTCGGGTATTTTTTGTGACATTTGGATGTTAACACTGCACTCTCAGTAAGAGAACCTCTTCGCACCTCGTGCACATCGAACTAAGGGGTTCTCTCGGCCCTACTGGCGACATGGTGCGGTACCAGGTACGAAATCTAATACATCGGAGATTCGACTGTGGAGCAACCGTGCGAAAACTACCATCTACTCAATGACATCGAACCAGAGCTTTTCTTAGGGGCTGTAAATCAAGTGCTCTCTTTCCCCTCGTGATCAACCACGTTTATCCTTTGGTCCCCTTTCCGCAGAACCACACGCAATTTTTGAACGTTTTTCAAAATTTTTTCATTATAATTCTAAAACTTTTTTCGTTGAAAACGGCCGTCGATCTCGAAAATCATATATGATTTCTAGCCACTTATGTGGATTGACTGTATCAAAGAATGTACAAAGTTTTTAATTAGAATGTTCCGGTAAAAGGACAAAAATCATTTTTTTAACAACAGAATATCACGTTTTTCTTCTGGGGATATTCATAATACATATATATCCCTATCCCATGACATATTGACGACGCAACCTGCCGATCGGAAATCCAATCAAAGAAGGCTGCAATAATGGGCCCTAGTTTCGAGTGTAGGTGTTGTTGCCTTGGCTAGGTCCGCCCTTACAGCACACTTGGTTAAATTTCCGATCGGGCTTTTACCATCAGACCCTTTTGCCCTCTTTATTAGAGCCATTATATTGGGCAGCCCCTTTATTGATACGTTATATCATGCAAACAATCACATAATATGTATACGTCAGTAAATCAAGTGATCATAAAAAAAACGAAAAAAGAAAAAAAAAAAAACGAATTTAGTATCGTATTGGGTACCTGACTGGTACATTAATAATGAAAAAGTGGGTTTTGCATAGCATAGCGGTTTCAAGGTGCTCGAGCGTAAACGATTAGGTGATATTTTCGATCCTGATGCTAATTTAGAACTCAAATGTTGTACATGGTAACGTCCCAATACGCAGATTTTCACTACAAAAGAATTCGTTAAGAATACGCGAATGTCCCTATTAAAAGAATTCTTTTAAAATTCTTATATAATTAAAAAAAAAGACTAAAAGAATTCTCATTAAAGTAAACGAAGTATTCTTTTGGTATTCTTTGAGAAATCTTATGTAGTACTGTAGTATATAGAAGTTACATTGAACTTTTTAATGAAAAGAACACTTACAAAATTCTTATGTTGTGAGAAAATATTCATCAACTGCAATAGTATGAATCTTACTTAACACTTTATTGTATTGTTGATGATAAAAAAAAATATTTATTGCATTTGGGTGCCAATAATCCGTTTTTACGTCTTTGTTTTATGAATATACGTCATTACAAAATATTTTTAATGAAATAATGATGGAGTCATAAAGAAATATTCTTATTAAAACATTCCTTGCCTGTGACCATCAGGTGATATCTCACCTAAGATCTCAGGTAAGTATCTCATGCCTAAAAATTTAGTTGAAAAATTTACTATCCCCTCAGTTAAAAATTATCAGCTATTATTTTACGTATTAATCATAGCTGTATTTATAGATATAATTGGCTACATTAATAGCTATAATCAACTATAATGTAGCTATTCATGTACAAATAATACCTAAAAAAAGTAGCTGTTTATAGCTATCAAAAATAAAATTATAGCTAAAATTTTGAGGGAAAACTCAGTCGAAAATTATTAGCTATTATTTTACCTGTAAATTATAGCTGTATTTACAGCTATAATCCCCTACAATAATTGCTATAATTGACTACAATGTAGCTATAATCATGTAGTACTAAAGATATCTATAAAAAGTAGCTGTTGACAGCTATACATTTCGGTCAAATTTCAAACAACAAAATTTTGTGATAATCTTTTTTTTTGTAAGGTACATCAGTTATAACAGGTGCTATTATCCGTATAATAACACCAAAACTGGGGGGTTCAAGTATTTTTGAACAATAAAAAAAAATGTATACAGTAAATAAAGTAAATACCTACCTGCAGATCTTGATGGCCGGATATCGTACTTTAGACAAAAATTTTCTTTCATAAACATATGTGGCTCATTTCACACATGGTGTGATATTCTATGAAGCCTATGTTTAACAACGACGGATCAAATTATTTTAAGTCAGAACTTTTTTTAAACAGTGTAAGTAAATTTTTCCTTCAAACGTTTTCAAGATCAAATCAAAAAAATTTTTTGCGTGACCGTAAAATTGAAAAAACAGGCCGAAATATCGGTACCGTAACGCAAAGCATTGAAAAATTTTATTTTTCTACCTTAGGCTACTTTGAGGGTTGGGTGGGCCATCGGTAGGAAAAATAGGGTTTGCACCTGGTGCGCATCCAACCAGGACAAGCCCAAGGAGTCCCTCGGGCCTGGTGCTTGTCCTAGTGACATGCGCCACCAGGTACGAAAACTACTATTTCCGCCCTCGGGTGGTTTTGGGAGGCTGGTACTTCCGGCGAAAAAGCAGTTTTCCGGAACTCGTTCGAAAAGTCTCCTTTACGAACCTCGTTACGGACCTCGCCTTCGGCTCGGGCCGCAAACCTCTCGGTTCGCAAACAAAGACTTTTCAAACTCGTAGGAAAACTACCATTTCCTCCTTTCTGGTGGATAGTAAGGGCCGAAAGTACTTTCAGTGTCTTTTTTACGGGCGGAAAGTGGAACCTCCCGCCCACAAATAAGAAAAATGAGTAAATTTTGTAATTGGTGATGCACATTATAAATATGTAATATGCAACATCTTTCAAATGTCTTTCTTTGTACATATTTAAAACAAGACTTGATTATTGTATGAAATTCTATTACATATTTTCCGCAATAGTGTGCGGAAAATAGGTGGTTTCCGCACTATTTTTAGTGTGGAAAATTGATTTTCCTGCATAGTGTGCGGCAAATGTTTTTTCATCATACTGCGCCGAAAGTTCCTACTTTCGGCGCAGGATTGATGAAAAACAGAATACGCACCACGTTCGGAGGTTAAGAAATATATTAGATTTCACGTTAACCATCCTCGGCTTTGCCTCGGGCGTTTATTCTGATTTATTCACGTGAAATCTAAGACATTCTTAACCTCACTCACTAGGTGCGTAATATACTATTCCACACACTGAAAAAAATTTTGCTACACACCAGAAATCTCTTGGAAAACGAACTAAGATACCGTCTGTGTACAACTATCGTAACCCTATCCGGTGTAAGTTTCTACTCTCAAATAAAATTCCTTCTTAATAAGTTTTTTTTATCATTCCATTATACTATATCATACTAAAATTTTAGAAAATTTCGGTGAGAACCACATAAAAACACTTTTTTTTTTTTTGGACGATCATTATGTATTTTTGCAGTCAGGGGGGCTTCGCCTATTACTATTTTCCTCACACTTATTGCGAAAAATCTTGTACGCAACTTGTGCGGGATGATTTTCCACACTCGTGTGATAGACTCACACTCGTGGCTGGTGACGGTAAATCATGCAATTTTTTTGCAGCCCCAAATCTGAATGTTGCTATGTGTAGTATTGTCGCTAGTACATAGCATTTTTCGCGGTAAAATAAGCGGTCATTACCGTAACGTCCCTAATATCGGAGAGATTTTAAATCATCGATTGGATGGCTATAGTGTACGAAGAGGTATTCGCTCCGAGCCGATACAGAGGTTGCGCCGCCTCTAGCCAAAATTAGGCAAAATTTCTTGCATGTAAACAAACGGTTTAGAACATATTATATACATGCGTATAGCTGCTTGTGATTGGCTGAATAAGACAGCAGGAGAGGATCGTCGTATCTCTCTAGCCTGCCAAGTGCCAATCACAAGCAGCTGTACGCATGTATATATGCTCTAAGCCGTTTGTTTACATGCAAGAAATTTTGCCTAATTTTGGCTAGAGGCGGCGCAACCTCTGCATCGGCTCGGAGCGAATAGGGTGCAGATGTTATAAACAAACTTTCGTTTCATAATTCTTGGAACTACACAATCGCAAAAAAAGTAACGCTCTTTTTAAATTAAAAAAAAAATTAATTTAAATTAACATAGGTTTTTAATAAATTATCGTAGAGTCAGGCCCAAAAGTTTCCAACTAGTTTGGACCTTGAAAAAAATAATTAAAAAATTCTAAACACTTAATTAATACAATCACAATTAGGGCGTGAAAATATCGCAGTTTTGTGAAATGATCCATACATGAGGTTTTTTTCTGAGTGACATAAACCTAATATATAATTCGTATCAGAAGCTTCGTCTTTTGTGTCTAACGTGATGGTTTGAATTCAGAAAGGTTTTCTATTTTAGAAAAAAATGGTAGTCATTTTTAGATGGCACTTTCGATAACAGAAAAAAAAAAAACAAAAAAAAAACAGCTTTTCGACTATAACTTGATTACGTATGATATTTTCAAAGTTTGCGGTGAAAGAGATAGTTTTAGATATGATTGGGTTACAGACTGGACGAAAATTTTAAAAACGAAATAATTGTGTTTCAAACGTTGTGTGAGCCAAAAAGTGCTCAAAAATCGAAAAAATATAGTTCCCTATCTCAAAGTTTTCGATCTTTTTCTAGAAAAGTTTTTTTGTATTTAACGTATACTGAGTATTGATATAAAACTGGCATTCTAAATCGAAAAAAATATCGGAAAATCGCAAATTTATTGTTTTCCTCTATCTAACTTACTCACTTTACATTTAAGATTTCAAAGTTGATGAAAACTCATGGATTTAAAAAAAAAATTTTTGTATCTAAAATTTTTGTTTGTAAGATAAAATTTACGCCATAAATCGCAAAGTAATGATATGATATTATCTTTATCAAAATACATACGACTGGCGCATACAAAAAATCACAAAAGATTCCACTAATCATTTAGTTTTTCATACTTTTCATGAAAAGCTAAAGGTTTTTTGGTTATTCAAAAAAAGTTGTACCTTTAACTTAAAAACTGAAAACGTCTATTAAAAGTTGTGATTATTCTGAATTTTATATATATTTAAGATATTTATTTACCATTCATATTACTTGCATGGGAAAAACTTCAGAGAATAATTTAAAGTATTCCCCTTCCAGAATTATACTGGTAGTTTATTTTACTAAAATATCATGTGAATTTTTCTTCCTATATAAACCCTTTTTTTACCGTCCTTTTTTTCAAGTTAGACTTTTTTTTTATAATTGTCCTAACAAAATTTTTAAGTCCAAATTCTTTAAAAAAAAAAAACATAAATAAACAAATAAAGTTTGAAATTTTTTAAAACACTCATAGAACAAATGGTATTAGCAAAAAACACATACAGAATTAAAAATCTTGACAGATGAGATTCTTGCATACGAAATTACATGATTCACAACCTAATTTTCGAAAGGAGGGCTAACAGGAAAAATTTATTTAATTGATCTTGTAATAATTATACTGCTGTTATTACGATGAACATTTGGCATGGATCTATAAATTAATTCTTTGCATTTACATGAATATCTTTTAATCGTATCTGTAATGACCAACATTTTTCGAGATACGAATTAGTTTAAATTTGCACAAACTTTCTTGTATTATATTTTCGTACTTTAATGAATGATTCAAACATATTGAAAGCTAAAACTACATTGAAAAATCAACAAAAATATCCCGTTTTGTTTCCCATTTTAATAAAAAAAAAAAAAATGTTTGAGACATACCTTTGAAACCGAGCTCATTTTACTTGTTGAGTCATTTGTTGTGAGGAAAAAATTTTGAACACGGGTTTCAGTGAGGTTGACGCATTTTTTCCGTGATTTACATGCTATTATTATATCTATGTGTATCATATTAATAGATGTATATTTTTAACATATGATTTGCGGAAAAAGGGTGTCACTCTCTCTGAAACCCGTGCTCAAAATGTTTTTCTTACAGTACATGACGTTACGAGTAATATGAGCCTTATCTCAAGGATATGTCTCAAAAAAATTTTTTCACCAAAAACGGGGGGACAAAAATGGAATATTTCTTGTGGATCTCCTTATACATAAATATATTAAAAAGCCAAATGATAAAGTATTTACAGTTGCTTTGTCCTTTTTCATCTGGATACCGATAAAGTATAAAAGAAGTAGATATATTGATAAACATCATTTTCAAGAGAATTGTTACCATAAAATGTTTGTTTCAATGTGTTGTTTTATGAAACTTAACAATAGAATAATTAACATTAAAAATGAAATTATGATCTTACGTAATTTAAAAACGCGCTTAATTATTTTTCTGCTGACTTTATTGATATTGTAGAAACAGTATACTACCAACTTAGATAAAAAAAAAATGTGGAAAAAGTATTTATAGTTTTTTTTTTATAAAGTAATTGCAACTCGCAACAACTTTAACTGTTATGGTACTAAATGACGAAACTTTTTTAAAATGAAACGCCTAAATCTTTTTATTAAGATCAGGTATACATTTTTATAAATCCCTGCAGAATTAAATCAAAATTTAGTTTTACTACACAAAAATTATTCTTTAAATACTTTTGAATTTCACTCATATAAAAAAAATATTTGAAGCTTCCAATTAATTACCATCATATTCGAGTTTTCCATCTCACGTTGGATTCATATTTAACAACCGAAAATACCTATACTAACAGACGATAATTTCAGACCAGACTGAGAATTCATACATAGTTTTTTTAAAATTCAATTTCTGTATTAGGGTACTCGGACCTTATGACTAGGTCGAGGTATATTAGAATATTTTTTAGAGTCCTATGGGCAAATTGAAAATAGTTTTATCAAAATCGGTACTGTTTTTCCAATTTTGGATACAACCCGGCTTATTTACTATACTATCTCTCTCATGCACAACGTTTTTTCTAGGCTTCCAAGAGTTAAAACCTTACTGATTGGTCCAAAGCATGGAAGTTTACGTTCAGCTGGTTAGTACCAAGGATGGCTGTTGGAAATCTAGCATGCACTACTAAAAACAACTGATTGTATACATCGGCCTGTGTACCATAAATCCACGAACCTGATTTTCCAATACTTATCAAATCGCTTTTTTAAATAGATAATTTCCTGATTTTTTCGGTTTTTTATAAAAAATAAAATCGTAGAACGTGAGTTATAGATTTTTAAAAAAACGGCCCAAAAGAGTACTTTTTGGCAAATTACGAAAAAACGGCTGGGCCAATTTTATTTTCTTGGAGCTCATTTTCTTCGTCTTGAAATTGAGCATCTTTTTAAATACCACAACTTTTTTGTCCGACTCTCCAGTTTTTTCCTAGACGCGAAAAACCATTTTTGACCACATTTACCATTTTTTTTGGGCCGTTAGCTGACACAATTTGGAGTCTAAAACCATTTAGATTTGTTCAAAAACCGAATAACTACCACCATGATTTTGTTCGCGCTAATAGCAATTTCCCAAAATTAATCATGCTTTTCTGCTACTTATATCCTACTAACTGCCGGTTCCCGCCCTCGGACCAGACTTTGCGCCCTCGTAACCATTTTGGACCCATGGGCAGAAGTATTTACTTACCCTATACTAGCGCTCATGTTTGTACTCTGTGTGCCCCAGTGACGTAAGGTACCATTTCTACTTAGAATGAGCCAAAGGACAAGATGAACTTTTTTTTAAGACAAAAGGTGCAACTTTTGGTTTAATTTGTTTATTGTTTAAACAATTGAAATAAAAAAAAAAATTGCCACAAAGATCCCCTCAGCATTTTGACCAATTGCCTTTAATCAGTTAACGTTACAGACATGATCGTTTATTATGAGTACTAGAAAATAACTTGATATCACCCTCTGTTTTGCACTCATGTTGAATTAATGATCATGTGGCCTTAACTGCTATGACGGAGTCTTCATCGAACACATCAGCCTTAGTAGCTAAGGTGGTTTGAAACTGAAATTTTATACTTTATAATAAACTATTAGGGTCATAAAAAAAAAAAAAAAAAAAAAAAAAAATACATTTTCACAATAGGGGATTGATTGACGAACCAATTAGCGATGGATAAAAATGACACGTCAACTTTTTAAACTAGCTTCCTATAATGCTTGAACTCCCCTTTTCTCGACTATCAACAGAATAGTACTATCACTAACCAATATCTAGCACTCGGATTGAGTTCGACCCCTTGAGGAGTTTTACAGATAAGAGAAGCTTAATTTGCCATTTGCTGTGTAAGCTCACGCTTACGTTCCTAAAAATGGATTATCCAAGGGAGGATTTCAATGATTTGTAAAATAACCATTTGCTCAAAATGGTCAGGTGAATCACTCGAATTCTCCACCTGGTCTGACCTGGACATCAACCAGACTCTGGTAAAGTTGTTTCGCTGACTTTTAACCACATCCGAAAAGTCAATTGACATGTTTGCCACAAGCTTGTTCGAGTTATTTTACGTTTGATGACAATACAAGGACTCTATACCGTATTCACCTTTGTTTATCGAGAATCATTACTCTCTCTTGCAGTGGTTTCGCTCAATTTGGGCAGTAAAAGTGAGCTGTTTGAAAAGTAGTAGTTCATCGTGGAACAAGATTTGCAAGAAAGTTCGTGAAAACGAGTTACGCAGTGCCGAGATGCCAGATCTCCAAGAGGGAGACGGACGTTTGAGATGCGTTTCTCTTTCCCGCCTCCACTTGCAGTGGGCAACGACGCGAGTGGCAATACGGACAATGGAGCGGAGTGCAGGTAAGTAAAAGATCCTGAAAAATGTGCGCCGAGGGCAATCGAGTGGGAAGCAAAGGGAGAAAAGTCGAGCGCAGGAAACAAAATAAAGAAGTGGTAGATTAATGGTATATAATACGCTATACTCGTAGAAGGTAAAGTGTTACGGCAGCTGGGGTGACGGAGTACCTACGGAGAGGCAGGTAAGGACGGTAAGGTGATTCATTCGGGCAAGCGAATAAGGGGGGCTACATATACCGAGGAGGACCGGGGAGCAAGTCGGTCCGCGCGAAGACTGTCCGAGGTCGCTGCTGCAGCTGGGAGTGCTGGGAAAGGTAGAGTGTATACTGCGTTGAAACGAAAGGCACCGAGCCCGTGCGCCGCACGGCAGCGCGCGAGAAATTTCGGAATTTCCAGCCTCCGCGTTAGCCTACTGCTCGCGGAGCTGCCGTCTCTTCCTTCAGTCCTCGAACGGCCTGCACCACTGGCAGAGCTCGCGTAGCCACCACACAACGGCCCGGACCTCCCGCAGCTCCTGGCAGGAGTCTGTCCGTCCCGCGAGTGCACAGCTCCGCTCGACAGCTTACTGTTCTGAACGACCCAGTGCACACGCATAAGTGTACACTTAAGATAAGTACCAGTTGTCTTTCTTCGGGAGGAAAAGCCGGAGCGACGTCCTCTCCCGCAGTCCTTTCGCAATCCTTGCGCTCGCTCTCCCTCTCTCTGGTACATCTGTGTATACATTTACACTCCACGACGCTCCCGCGCGCTGCGCGCTTGTGGTTGTGCCCGTATACAGTTACAGACTTGTCATGTAGGGGCAGCAAAACATTTTCCGTCAACTTCGTCACGTTGGTCGTGGTTTTAGAGCTTGAAAAGCTCCGTAGCGCTTGGAGGGTGCACTACTCGATTTTCAGCGGCAAATCTACGTCGATGGTGCGGTAAAATATTGGTGCAGTTATCGAGTACACTTATTGTCTCTCGCGTGTGATTATTTCCCTCTCGGACTGTCGACTAACAAAAGGACGTCGTTCATTTGGTGGTGGATCGAGCTGGTGCTTATGCATGTGTTTGTTGGGTACAGGTTGTTTTTTGCGAAAATTTCGAGTTGCGAGAGCAGGAGGAGGAGGAGGAGGAGCTAGAGCGAGTAGAGAGAGAAGAGAGTGTAACGGGATGAAGGAAATCCAGTGAAGATCAAGGAGGGGCAAAGACGAGGAATTCCTGGCGTTTAAAATGGATAAGAGGACGGGGAAAATCAGCCGGTGAGTAAAGCTACACGAGATTTTTTGGGTTTGTAATTACTACTTAATATTGTACTTATTCTACGATTTCTCATTTTCTGTACCAGAAGCGTTTTTTCAATGCTTGATTTTCAAAGCTGGCCAGAGTGGGTAAATCGTTGATGTTGGTTGCGTTTTGATTTTCAATAACTCGTACAACGATTTCAGGATTGAATTATCGCAAAGTATACGTTGCACAACAAATGCTGAATGAACTCTAAAGTTGCGTCACTCGCACGCCGGAGAAACCATGTGTTTTTACAACCGGGAAGCGAAGTCGATTCACATGGTAAACCCCTGAGAAAGTAATCCTTTCCGAGGCCCATACACACATTCAATGCACTACACACTACGACTGACTTTTTTTTTTTTTTTTTCTCCATTGTGGCGGCTTTTAATTCTTTTTGCCTGAGTTGGGCGATAAATTGTCATGCAAACGGTCTACAGTTTACATTTCTGTCGACTCTCCATCATACGATTTGTCGTCAAAAGACTAGTGGTTGACAGCTTTCGGAGCAAAAGTAATGAGAGCCATTTTTATTAATTTTCGATAGAATTTGCTCGGTAAAAAAAAAGTAGGGTAAAAGAAATTATACAATCTTGCGACTGTATAGCCATAGAATTTTCAGAAACTTTTTTCCAGACTTCAACCATGTCGCTAATGATACTCACAGTTGGATCCCCTAACGGAGTATGCAGTAAAAAAACGAAAAGAATTTAAATTCCAAGCCACCTTTTTATGACACTCGCTGGGGGTGGATAAAATTTTTAATGATTATATAAATATACGGTTATCCGGCACGTATTCCACTTCTCGACCGAGTCAGCCGAGAGCTGTACGTACATATATATACACGTATACCGATCTTGTTTTTTTTCTTCTACTTTTTCTCATTAGTTAGTCATGCAAAAGAGGAAGAGTACACTGGTGCGGTGGATCGGGGAGTTGAGCGAGACGAGCGGGTAGTGCTCGTAGTCACAGGTACACATCGGAGTGAGCCCTTCCTCGCCACGTACCCAACATGTCTTTGTCATTAGTAGAACTTTTAACCGTAAAAAAGCCATGGAAAAAAAAACTCCGCGGCTGCGGGCCAAGTGCAAGACGAAAATACTGAGACTCCCAGCTCGTATATATTATACATTATTCCTACGAGGCACGTGCATTTGAGTAAGGTACATATTATCACGTATTAAAAAATGTGTACTACCCATGTGTACGTTGTACACGGCAAACACAAAAATACATAACCATACGAACATAGATGGGTTTGAAACGTGGCCTTGTACCGATACGTACATACCTACGGTAAAAATGGCTCGGAACCGTTAACTGGTAGGTATATAGGTATACGTGTACCACATGCGACGAGGTAGACCGAGAGTTTGCGCTCGCGCTCCTTTTCCCCGAGTCTTATAGAGATCTTCTGCGTGTGTGTGTTGTGTGTGTTCGAGGCTCGAGCACTTCGAGTGGTCGAGTGAACCGTGTACAAACATACGCCGCAATGCATTCTGTAATAGTTCTGACAGACCCTAACGTATGTACACGTATAGCTGTAAGAGATATTACTCCAACTTTGGGACAGTGGTGCAGGTAATGAGAAACTTTCGAGCCGGCAACTGTCCTCGTGCACAAAGACGAAGGCTTCCAAAAGGGCTGTAGGTTCTGCGTGTGGTTGATGTTCGCATCATTCAGATCCGCCCTGTTTCTCTAACTCCGCGAACAGCTTCGAATAGTGGAACCTGCTTGCCAAAGCTTCAGGATAGGTGTCCCCTCACCCTCTCGAGTATCGCGTATAGTCGAGTACCAATAATGTTGAGACTTCATTCCAACGAACAATCTTTGGCAAGATTAGCTCTGTTTTATTTGAAAAAAATAAAAAAAATAATAATTATTATGATATCAAAGCTTTTCAATTGAAAGTTCCATCCCGTTTTATGAAACTGTTGCCGAAACCAAAGATACATCGTGGGCACTACGGCTTCTGGCGTGACATCATAATATACACCGAGCCCGTTATGAATCAATTAATTTTATTACCCTCGTGTGAGCCGTACGATATGCGTCGTTACTTAACTCGTTCGCGTTGCACTCTAGCTTTCCTGCAGTACCTATGTAATGTGGTTTCGCTTTTATTTAACGCTGGGTAAGATTTCACTAGCTACAATGTTCACTCTAATTAAGTCTATAGCGATCTCACGTGTCTCTATTCACATGAAATTACCTCTCATGCTTTTTAAGGATCTCGTTCTCGTGCAATTCACAACAATAGCATTCTCGTTAACAAAATGACATTTTTAGGTACGACCAATGCATGAGACTGCCTTATAATTTTGTCAGAGCAAAAAGTGCAACCACTTATAAATCGTCTATTTTTAGTATAAAACAAATTTTTAACCTAATAATATGAGGGTAATCTGAGTTGGTCACATGGTGTATGTGTGGAAGTGTGCGGAAGTGTGTATGTAAATTTTCAACTTTTTCGACTAACTCGAGTAATTATGGTCCAAATGGGTTGAAATTTGGTTCGTAGCTTAGAGTTGGATGTCTCAGCTGATGATTTAAATTTTGATAAGTTTTATGGAAAGGAAAAATTTTGACAGAATTTTTTGGTGTAGTACTCTGAGATAAAAAAAAAAATTTTTTTCATCGAGAACTTTTTTTAAAGTATAAAACAGCGCAAAAAACGTGTGTTGCCTGTTACACAAATAAATTCAGATTCTATAACAAAATATTGAATACAATAATTGTAGATCTCATAAAAATAAAACTTCTTCATACAGTAAGTTTTTTTTTAAAATGCTGTCTTAATGATTTAATTGGCAAAAATCGTTTCAAAATAGCCAAATCATTCTACGTCATCCAATTTTTTAACAACACATTTTTAGACAAAATTTTTAATTCGAAAATTGTATAACTTCTAAAAATACACTTTCTTGTGATGACAAATTTTACCCATAGAGTTATTATAAAGACACTTAATATCGAAAACGTTTTAAAATGGCTGAAAAAGCATTTGTTAGTTTAAATTCAAAGTTAGCATATTAATACTAATACTCAGTTAAATATGATAACGGAGTAATTTAAAATTGAATTCTGTTACTCAAATAACACTGTTGCTTTGGCACATTGTAGATTGGTTGTGCTTTACATGCAAGACATGGTGTTTTACATAAATTTAGCCGCTTGTTTTTAATTCGTCAATTTAACGGAACGTGATTTCGGGGTTGCTAATAATATAATTCATGTAGAGTGTAGTAGTTGCGTTGTGGATTGTGGAATAGCATCAGCAAATTTTTCGCTTTATTGCGCAATAATTAACATATGGATGATAATCAAACAGATTCAATCAAAATTACCAGGTTAATGTGCGTGGAAATAATGCAGTTTTAAATTATAATCTTGTTTACAAATGGATAAAAACTTATTAATGTACAACTCGTTCATGTTTTACATGTAATTTTCCATGAGGTAGTGTTGGAATGCGATCAAACCGTGAGATGTAAGAAGTTTTGTGCAAAACTATAATTCGTACGTAATTTAATTTTTAACGATAGCAATACTCTTATTAATATCGAAGTGATAACATTGGGCGAAACTAATGAAAAGTGTGCAAGTCCATTAATTATTGTTTGCCAATGGTGTCAAATATTACTGGCTACAAAGTATTGGCAATGAAGGTTATTCCGTTACTTGACCAATTTTAATAAAATCAAACAAATCATTAAAAAAATCGTCGTCACCGTTATTGGCATTAAAATCATTAAGCTCGTTGTCTCATGCTTACAAGAAAATTGTGTCTGTGTGTGAAAAAGTTGAGTTGAAGAAAAAAAGAAAGGGAATGGATGTTACAAAAGATACTTTTTTCACTATGATTTTTATCCTTTGATCCACTCCCCTAGAATGAAGCGATTTTTCAAACATTTTTAAAAATTAAATTTTCACTGTAATTTAGATTGCAGTTGAACAAAAAAAACCAATGCATTCCAGGACTAGCCATTCTCATTCATTGTTTATCATAGAAATATACCATTTTCAGTTTGACTGTCACGTTAAATAAAAATTATGATAGTAGAACACCACGTTTATGCACAGTTATAAGATGGCCTGTGATCGAGTCTTATATATTTTATTGTTAATGTCAAGTGAGTATAGCTAACAGTACTGAACCGATACTGGCAGTATCATACATTTGTGAAGTAAAATGTCTGTGTTCATTCAACTTCAAATCAGCGTTGGTAAGTATTATTGAAAATAACCGTGGAGACTTGCATCAAAAAATTTTTCAGGATTTGATAAAACTACAAGACGTTATTTTACTGAATTCTCAAAATTTTTTTGATAAAATTTCCACTCGAATCGAGCGAACGTCGAGTCATTGGCATTCGAGTGAAAATTTTTTAGTACTTATGCTAGAGAAAATAAAAGATTTTCGTTATACTTTGTAAAATTTTTTTTTTCTTTCATTTTGAAAAAAGCAGCGTGGACAAAGAAATAAACAACGATTTAAAGAAAATTATATATATTCGGAGTAGTTTAGGTAGAGGACCCAATCATCAACCAAGAAAATATTATAAGCATGAAAATTTAACACTGCGATTGTTAGGCAGCATAAACAAACTACTTAACTTTATAATAATACAAATAAAAAAGGATTTCTTTCTAAAATTTAATTACCTTAAAGGTTTTACAAACGTACTTTTTTCACCCCAAAAGTCGATCACCTAAAACTGAATGGAACCAACACTCGATCAGTCTAGACCCCCCAATACTCGATCAGAAAAATGCAATATAATTAATTGATTCAAATCTACTTTATACAAATTGTATTGAATTTGAATAGTTTTAAATCTCACTTATTTAATTCATGGAGGGAGATTTTTTTTATTCGCTCTTTCTGTGTAATGTTCATAACATTACTCGTAAAAACGGGACTGGTCGAGTATTGGGTCCACTACCTTACTGACAAAAAAATCTGTTTGAATCGCTCTTAATAATACTTAATGGATATTTATGAGCAAACCCAACAAACCCTGAACTTTCGTGATTTTGAGTTCTTGCTTAAAAACTTTATACTTCATTTTAATATCAATTCGGATAGGAATTTCTCATTATTAATGCTTCAAATTTTTTTACAAAATAATCAAAACTAGATAGTATGACCTAAAAGTGGATATTTTCGAGAACATTTTGAAGTCTAAATTAAAAAACGCGTTTTTACTTAAAAAAATATAATTTTTGATAGCACATATGTATGGTTTCGTTCTAAAAAAAGTTTAAGTAAGCTGTAATCACCATGTTTTATTACACGTAATTAAAAAAAGGGTCGTTATGATATTCGCTCTATAAACCAGTGGTCAGTGGGTGCTTGGCTACCCAAGTGTGAAGTTATACTTCTCTGGCAGGTAATATATGTGAATGTAGATGCACTTTTTCTGAAGCGATATACTGATGCGATATCACTGCTACCACTAGGCTCTGCATATTAACCTTGATTCCAAGTCTTTATTTTGTATCCATTGAGTATATGACTGACGAAAATGTTGAATGAATAAAAATATATTATGTACATAGCCGTATGGTTTATAAAAAATTTAGAAATGCATCATATAACGTCATGTTCCTTGACGTAATGTACACGTAAGTCATTTTTCCAACCCACATATTATGAAAAATCTTCCATACAACTCGGGCGGAACGATTCCCAGCTTGTGGTGATGGATTCACACTACGGCGACTTGTGTCGGTGATACGTGCCGTATAATTATGATTATATAAACTGGCAACCGGTATTCGTTACCAGCAACCCCTGCTACTCGTGCGAGCTTATCACTATACCCTCTACTATACCCATGCATTGACTCGTGTGTAGGGAATTTGTATTTTCTGCATTTGTTATATAAATAAATATCACCGCAAAGCTAAGTTAAAATGTAATGTCTATTTACAAAGTTTGGCAATCACGGCGTACTTCATAGGTACATACTATACGTATATATATAGTATACCGTGGGCTCTATATACAAAGATCAGAGAAAACTCTAAATTTTCAAATATTTCATATGTTTTGTTCGAAAATATTAATTTTCCATGGTTATTACCGAGGTTTAAATTGTTTATAGCCACAATCAGGTGCTGGAGTCAGTCTTCAACGATGCCTTATCAATTTTTTTTAACTACTATTTCGGTACAATGTCTCACTTTAGCTCCATACGATATTAAATTTCATAGTATATCTTTAAAATTAATTCTAGTTGAGAATAATAAAAATTGTTTCCCAGCGTTAGAAAAAGGCATTCATGTAGAAATAATTTGTGTGCACTATTGACGAGGTGTTTATTATTGAAAAACTACAGCTAACAATAACTTTATCTATGAAAAATGTCTAACGATACTTAATTTTACACTTATAGTTTGTGTAATAATGAAAGAGTGACTCCAAAATCCATTTGTTTTTGTGTCGAAATGATAAAAAATAAATTTGCTTTTGAAGTACAGCATTGGCATTTTATAGAATGTTGATAATCCAGGATTTCGAAAAAGACACATTTTTAAACACTTGCATTGAAATTCTGAAAAATTTACTCAAATTTTTTTCGGGTGCCAAATTCAATTTCCATTATACTGAATTTAAAAATAATCACAACGTTTTATAAAGTACATTTGGTTGCATTAAATTAAATTAAATTCCTTAGAAATGTGTTGTCCAGTTCAAAATTAAATTTCGTGGGACACGAGAATATCTTACAAATATTTTTGAGCCGTAAATTATTTGATTACGAGAATTTTTTCCAACTGCATACTTACTCAATAACTTATGCAACGTATAAAAATATAAAGAAGCTAAAAATACGTATAATAATAATTTATATCCATGCTATGATATCGCACGTGACATCACTCTGCTAGCTAATAATGTATCGATCTGCTTGAAAAGTGTCATGAACCCTGT
The DNA here is from genome assembly GCF_036245765.1 of Copidosoma floridanum. Lineage (NCBI taxonomy): Eukaryota > Metazoa > Arthropoda > Insecta > Hymenoptera > Encyrtidae > Copidosoma > Copidosoma floridanum. The sequence continues at coordinate 9,582,302 of NW_028321890.1, read as the reverse complement.
TATATCTTGTATAATGCTTACGAAGCGTTTTTCTGTTCTTACATCCATTTACTATAGATAAAAAAGGAGATGCATCATCGCAATAGATCTTTAAAATTGCCTGACGTATATGTAAAATACCTTGATGAATACATTTTTGAATGAAACTCTACAGCAAAAATACTTATTCCAAATAAGTGTTTTTTCAGCCCAATATTATTTTTAAGTAAAAAACATTTGTTATTAATTGTTTTTTAGGTTTTTAAAATAGATGGTTATTTAAAATTCGAAGTGTTTATTTTGAAAGTAAGTTTTGTATTATTCGATCTTGGAGGAAAAATATTTATTTTTACCGTGAACACTTTGAAATTAAATAATTAAAGGTTAATGATCAAAGGCTTAGTATTGCGAAACATACATTTTTACCAGTGTTCGTCTTAGTAAGCTCCTATGTAGGCCAAAAAACAATATAACTTAAGATATCTATTACGTGGGAATAAATATTTTGACTCTTCGTACGGTATTGTGTTTATATTTCGTGTGTATTCAGTATAGGGTTTTTGTGTATCTTAAAATTCCTACTGTTACCATCGATATCACATCCCTTTTCCTCCGAGTCCCTCCTTTTTTCCCAAGTGTGCCAGTCTCTTTTGTGCGGGCCCCTAGAGCAAAGCTCCCCTCAGACGTTTTGATCATTTATCCTACTGGGTACAATTTACAGGGTGCAACGATCGTTTCAAGCACACCACGACCGGTATCAGATTTCATGAAAGGATCCCCTCCATTGACTACTGAATTTATAACTCGCCGTACCTACCTTTGTAAAACTGATAATGACTTTACCAGGCCAGGTGGTAGGACTCCCTTCGAAAGTCCCTGGAAGTCTAGGTATCATCATACGGATACATCCACTGAAAATCGGATAAGTGGTTTTTCGGTATTCTGACGGGTAAGTACTCATCGTGCCGAAAGGGTGATAAAACCCGAGGATAATCTCGATAACTTTTGACTTTACTCGAACCCATGACTTCTCAAGTTATTTAAGCTAAGACGATAGGATGCTGACTTCTTAAGGAGGTTCCAGCGTCCTAGTGTCGCCACATTAGACATATGTCATAAAATAGTTTAGATTACGCTGAATTTAAGGGTACCCTTTTGTATATACTTATCCGGACAAAATCTTGAGAAATTCGAGCTTGAAGCTCGCTCTTTCGACTAGAGCGCTTATGGCAGGTATACTAAGACTAATAATTTGCAACTCCAATCGAAAGTGTCGGGTATTATCAGTATATACGTATTGTAGGTTATAACTTCATTTTTCAAATTCCGTCGTGAAAAATATAGATAACCGGAAAAAATTTTGATATATTCTATTTATAGTTGATTCAGTCGTCGTATTTCCGTAGGTTAGTCTGTACTTTTCTTGCAGCAGTGGTACCAAATATCAAAGTTTTTTGAGCAAATCAGGGCTCCAAGATGTGGGTTGGTATCCCTACTCGATGGAACCTCCTTAAGGACGTTCGGTAGAAATAGCGGGGGGGAACCACTTGCGGGGCAAGGGGGAAGCAGCGATGAGTGAAGACTTGGCATCGCCGCACGGGTCTCCAATGTGTGAGTGTTCATATACACACATCAGGTGGTGTGCAGGTGTGCACTCTGCAGTGTCTGCACTCTGCACTGTCTGCTGCGTCGGTTACGGCAGCGTATCTGTATATTTGTAAAGTATTTGTGCTAAAGATGTAAGTATTTGATTTTTATTCGTTATAACAATGTAATAAAAATGAGTAAATAATTAACAACGATGTGCTTACGAAGATTCAAAAAATCACTGATGAAAAAATATATTTACCTACCTTTTACCCCATGTCGTCTATCATTTCGAAATCAGTTATAAAAAATCTTAGTCAAAATAAAGTTGATTTTAACGTAATTGTTGATAAATTTATGGAAGGTGACGCTAGTTTGAGATCGTTTTTATTAAATGAACAAAATCCTTTTATCAAAAGAGAAGCTAATGTAAATAAAATTCTTGAATTTTTATGTCACTTGAAAAGTCTCATTGAAAGTGATATGTTAAATAATTAGGACAGACTCTAGTCTCTGCGATTACTACAAGTATGTGATTTTTTTATCTTTTGTAAAAAAATTGTATTGTATAAAAATTAAAAATTAAACATTTTATAAAGAAAAATAAATATGTGTTATTATGATACATTGTTTTGTTATGGGTTCGGGTGGAACCTATGTACATATACTCACACACATATGTAAGCTTATGTTTTATACAGAAATACATAAATATCTACCATAATGTTTAAATATATACTGTTTTATGTCCTGGAACATTTTGGATTTCCCGCTTCTTGCAACGTTGCCGTTGCGTTTTTGTCGAACTATTATTTAATGTTTTTATTCATAAACTAATCAGACGATCGTCGCGAAACTTTGTGTACGTATAGTTAATAACATTATCTGTGACATATAAAAAAATTGGAGACTTTCATCACGCCAATTTTTTTTAAACTGAGTTTTTATAAGTTTCCCCATAAGCGACCGTGTTAAAATGACTGAACTTTGAAATTCAATATCTCGGAAACGAAACAGACGAACCTCTTGAAGTTTTAACAGCTTCATTGTAACAACAATAAAAACGTCTGGTTAAAATATTTTAAAAAGATTTATCACAGGGTTCTATCTCTACCGAACGTCCTTAAGCCATCGTCTCGATCGTAGCTCTCTCTTAATTTTTGTATTTTGTGATTATAATTAAGCACGACCCGAAAGTTTGGATCAAGTTGAACAAGTGGAACCCAATTCTAGGAAGTGGTGAAATATAACAGAAGAACTGTACGAGTTAAGCAGAAAAATAATCCTTTCCACGTTTTTTATGAAAAGAAGATCATCAAGGCTTGTTTAGGTTTTGTCGCCTCATTAGTATGCGGTGTCTACGCACTGCGTGTACCGGGTCTTTATAAGCTCACCCCTTTTTTCACCAGTTAATTGAAATGTTTTTTCTAAAATCTACAGTTCTCATTGAAATGCGCAAAAAATTTGCAGCCCGGACGACGCAAAACTTCCCCATCAAAATTCATCACGGCGTAATTTTCTTTTTGCCACACACCGAGCGAGCATTCGTTACTTAAAAGAAACCCCGGACTCCCAGGGGAAAATCCCTCGGAAAAAATAGTCCATGCAAATAAGGATTACGCCCGTAGCGGATTTCCACGGTCTCTCTTTTTCACACGCCGCTGCGCGCATATGTAATGCAAGTCCGAAAATGAATGGGTACAGCATAATAAATATACAGTACCTATGGGCCAATGCATCGTGGTCGCTGAACCTCTGCGGAAGTATACCTACACCCAAATTAATGAAAACGGGAAGGAGTTGGTTACTCATTCCAATTGTTAAAATTTTCGTGAGCAGAAAAAAAAGTCCATAGCGTACCTACAGTTTTGCCAGAAAAAAAAGAATAACACGAATGCACAGGTGCAAAAGTAAAAGTGCTACGTATATACATATAAGCACTTGTGAGGAGTACTAAGCGTCTTTGACATATTATTAAAACACGGAAGAAGTAGAAAGGCATTTGTGTTCAGTGGAAATGTTCGTTAGTGGGATTAGGAGGTAGACGAGACGAGGCAGGCGGAAGTTTTAAAGACCGGCAAACGGAAGAGACAACACCGCCAACGGGTGTGTGTATATATATTATAACGCCTACATGCTGCCGAAAGACACGTTTGTAGTTTGTTGGTGCGTGTCGAGGGTACGAACCACTACGAAGTGATATTGTGCCTACAGCGTATAAGTACAACGTGCGTGAGTTAAATGTGTAAGGCTTAGTAGGTGCGCGAGTGTGATATGGATCTTCGTCTCTGTTTCGCGGCTGAGTTGCCGTCGCGCGGAGTGGAGCGGAGCAAGTGACTAAGTATAAGTGAGTGGAAAAGAGAAAGGAGAGGTCCGCTTCTTATACGGGGACGCGCATACCTAGCGTGGCTTTGGTCGCGTCGTGCATCATATGCATACGCACGTATACGAAAGAGTCCGTGAAAAATTTGGCGTCAGGTGCCTTAAAAAATGAGTGACGCTTTTTTTTAAGCATACCCTTGGAAGTCTCGAAGAGATAGCTGTGAAAAAAATGGATTCTTTGAGGATTGGTTCGAAGATTTATTGAATAAGTGTGATGTATCCTTACGTTGTTGAATAAATGGTAAAAAATAAGTTAACAAATAAAATAACAGCTCAATACATCTCAAGTATTTAGCTTTTTTCTTTACGAATATTAGGATATTTTTTGGGGCATTAAATACTTGCTTTGGGTACTTCGCACTAAGTATATTACATTCCGATACGTGTCCACTTATTTATGCAATACAAGTTACAACCAGCCAAGGACAGTTTTACCTCAAAAGTCTCCAACCAACGAAAAAAAAAAAAAAATAAAAAAATAAAGTCTTCACACGTTTCCATCATTCTGTCACCACACAGCGTGAGCAACGAAATCGATTTCGGGGGCCGTACCATGTAACTATTTTTCTGTACATCGGCCTATGTTATAACATAGGCCCACGAAGCTAAAAAGAGTTATATGGTACGGCTCCAGAGAGTGGCAAAGTTCACTATTCATTTTTCAATTGTTCGATAGCCAGGCCGCAGTGGGACGCGTGAGTTCAAATTATACTTCAAGCCGAGAGCTCCATGTATAACATAAATGTACAGGATTGTTACGCGACGACAAGCCTCTTAAAAATAATCGGCGCGTGTACCTGTAGGATTATTATACACCTGCGGTATAGTCAATTAGACGTTTTAAACGGTCTCTAATATTTTCTTATATACGTATCCCTTATAGACCACGCGTTTTCTTAAAACATGTAACTTTTGACTAATGGCACTGAATTTGACAACATTTTTTCAATCGATAGGGCTTTTTCAGCCAACTTATTCCAATGACATTTTTGAAGTCACTTTGAGCTTGTTACGGCGGAATCGTCCGTATAGAAGTTTGTGAACAAAGAAATTCTGTGTGTAGCGCACATGTGTCATTTGTGGCTTTCGAACGGAAATGAAAAATACGTCTTCAAAATTCAGCGCACGCAGCGGACAAAAAATCAATGGAAGAGACGAGAACGAGACAAGGCGAACACCTCACCGAGTACCAATATGTACACCATTGGCAGTGCAAAGGCTGATGGATCTTCCGAAGCATGAGCGAATACCACCCTTCCGGTCTAGTCGGTGGGAAGCGAGAGATAGAGAGAAACTCACGGCAAAGCTGCTCGCAGGGCGGATCCTCTGGTTTTGTTAATTACGGGGATAGCTTTACCTCGGGGCCGTGGCTGCACGACAGAACAAGACCAAATAATCCCCCGGGAGCACTGGTCCCGCCAGCCACTTGATAAAACGCTTAGCCCGAGCGAGAGAAGGCCTATTTTCCAGAGTGCTCGAGTTCCGCCCCGCTATACACAATGGAGTTGGTATAGGTGCACAGAAGTTGGCGTACATTGGCGCGTGATAAAAGTGATGCGCTTCCTGGGCCCTCCCCCTGCCCGTTCGACGGAGACTCCGTAAATTTCCTTCGAAATCGGATCGTGAATTCTAAGAGAAAGTTCGCATTACTGGCTAATGCAACTGCCAGCTTACCGTTACGGTTTGACAGTTATAAAGTGTCGGGGAATAATGGTTTTTGCACGTTAGTTCAGCAGAAATTCAATCACCTTGTTGATTCTGAGGGGTTCGATGATACTTGTTTTTTTTATTTTTTTTTATTTTTTATTTTATTTATTACTCTTCTACTTTCTCCATAATTTATAACGAGGACATTTTTCTTCGTTCGTCTTATCTAGAGCACCCACCTTTGCTCTTCAATGGCGCGAAACTTTTCTCACCTACTCGATTCGTACATGTATAAAACTCCTTCGAAAACTTTGTCAGGCCAAGAACAGATGTATCTCCGAAATTGGCTTTGGACACTAAAACAAACATCCCCAACCCTATCTTTTGCGCATTTGCGAAAATCACCGTAACAATCAATCCACTCGTTTTTTGTTCTGATTTTGTGTGCGTGAGTGAAAAAAAAAAAAACCGTCCAATGGGGTAACTCAATGAGTTTTGTTTCGATCCAAGGGTTTGCCCATGTGGCGCATGAGATCATGCCTTGGTGCTAATTGCTTCGTAAATTCCTACGTCGCTACCTTCCAACTCTTAACGGTAGGAAACCATTGTACTTTTATTAACATATTAAATTAAATACACCATCTAACTAATTGCACAATATGAAGAAGCATAAGGAGTCTCATGCTATATTCTCTAGCAAATTGAGTGTCAAATTAATGAAACAATGTTTAACTTATACTATTGCATCTTGTTTAAGACTGTGACAAAAAATGTGTCCCTATGTGGGCTTTTCCTCGTTACTTTGTGCGCATTTTGGATTCTCCTTAAATCAGTTTTCTTTGAGTTTTTTAAAATTTTTATTCACAAAAACAAAATTTGTTGAGTTGTAAAACACCGCTACAACTTTCCAATACAACCTTATAAAAAACATTTGTCTCTAGGTGTTTTCAATACAAGGCACTTACCAAAAGTGTTAAAAGCATTACACTAACTATTAATTCTGCCGTCCAACGGAAAATAAGATATAAGTGACATGAGAGACAAACTGAGAAAATCAAGGAAAACTAAGTGTCTTCAAAAATCAATGATAATATGAGTACTGGACCGCGGAAAAACTATTTTTATATAAATATGATATAATTATTCTATTTTCCACAAAAGAAAAACGATTTTTCGATGTGAACTATGAAAATCTGTACTTACTTACTCTTTACAGCTTATTCCGTGGGGCTTATCCAAGGTGGTACTCATCGACTTTACAACGTAAAAAAAAAGTAAGTGCAGCACTTACGATGTCTGCCTGGTGCGATTTAAATTTGTAGATATGCTATTAGATGAAAAATTTTCTGACGAATCGATTGCTATAAATAACTCATTTTCGACAAAAATGTAACTTACACCTTTTTTCCGTTGGACGGCAGAATTAAAATGTATATTTTTTGAATGATATAACATTTTTTATTGTACACGTTATCAAACGACATAAATAGAGTAAATCCGAGAGCATATAGTACCTTACGAAGGTAATCCGTTATTCCATATTGCATTTTTAGTTTGAACTTAAAAAGTACAACAGATTATAGTCATGTCAAATCAAGTGATGTACATACCTTCATGCCCGTCTTTAAGCACTGCTGCAGTGTCTGAAAAATTTGTACGCTCGTTCACGTCTTCAAGTTAGTGGTGATTTATGAATCTTAACATTGTGGATCATTGTATTAAAATTTGAGTAATCTAATCCCCTTTATGATCTGATAAACTAATACACCTCGATAATATTATAAACTAACATGATATAATCAATAATGGGGTCTAAAATTGCTAATCGCCACACTGATGAGTCCAGTTAAGGCGATTTATAGAAACGAGAAAATATACTTCCGTCGATTCCTCCACGTTTTTCTTTGACTCCGAATTTTCAAAGTACAGTTACCCAGTATTGAACTTGCGTGGCCTAGAATAACGTGTATATGCATACATGTGTAGGTGTGTAATTTAAGTGACACATACGCACGCAATAAAATAAAAAAATTACGTACTACAAGCCTACAGTACTAAATGTATAGGAGCAGAATATGAGTAAGTAATTAAATGAGATAATTCAATTATACGTAATTTAATTTAAAGTATCAAAAACGACACCAGAGATTTAAAAATTAAAGAAACAAAATAATTGGCACTTGAACGTGTCTTTCACACTGTAATTCAAATAAAAATTCACTATAAAATGATCAGCTAAATAGATAATATTTGATTTTATCGCGGAGCTTCATTTTCTTGACGCACCGAATGTGCACGTTTTGCAGCAAAACAATTGGATTTGGTTAGCCCTTATACAGCGCATGCAATGTGAACACCTTCGGAAACGGATTATTTTTCAAATGCCCGTCCCACAATTTGTAATCCAATAACTTTACAATTGATTAAATTTTGAGAACGAATTCATAAAAAGAATTCTGTTGAGAAATACGTATCAAACTTCAATATCGATCAATAACTTTTCAACAAAGTGCTTGAGTCGGGGTATGATACTTCACAATCACCCGTCCGCACGAAAGTTAATGGAAACACGAACGCAACGAGGATATCATTATTTAATTCGAAGTAGAGTACTCCTGACGCATGAATGTATCATGGCAAATGGAATACAATACGGTACAACATTGTATAATAGTACATAAGTTTCGATATTACGAGAGAAATTCGATCGTCTACGTAATAACTCTTTGGAGGCTTACACGAGAACATACGTAAAATTCAACATTTTACGTACGATTTAATAAGCACTTCACACTGAATTCAGTAATTACGCGCATGATGTATAGATGCATTCGATATTAACCGACTTGAAATCGGTATGCTCTCGATAGAAGAACAATGTTTCATTATTAAATAAATGGTGAAAAACAAAATTTCTTTAAATTTATACCACATTTGGATCATAAATTGTATCCAAACTTGTAGTACATACGGCATTTGCGTGCTTTTGACTTCTACCGATACCTATATCAATAAAATCTCTCTCGACAACTTGACCATGTACAAACCTTAAGAGAAAACGTTACTTCACAATGGAGGTATAGGTTTAGATAGGGGTAAGTAGTGTTAGAAGATAAAGGCTTCGCGTGCGTGTGGAAGGAGACTCTCGCAAAACGGCCTCGAGTGAACTACTATCCGCGAACGGTTTACGTGCGGATAATACGAGTTAGATGTGGGATAGCGATAGCGAGCACCTATACATATATAATATACCCAACTATACCCATGTGCATCAAACCCGTGCAACTTCTTTCGCCGCTGCGGTGCAATAACAACGGCGGAACGAACGCATTCTCCCCGCGCGCGTGGAATGACTCGCGCGCGCTCGCGGCAATTGCGCAATCATCGCGTCAGGATTTCTCTCTCTCTCTCTCTTTCTCTCTGCTACAGCTCTCCCCATCGCCGGGCTCCGCTGGCTTTTTACTTTATTGTTCTCCACTGCCGCGTGCCGCGAACGTCGCCGTGTGGGAAAACGCGCGTGGCTTTTTTCCTCCCATCCCCTGCACTAGGTGAAGCAGTTCCGTGTATCTATGTGTACTGCCGGGATGATATTTCTGCGTGTCATACCTATACACGAGTGTCGCGCATAAGCCGTGGAGCTCGGCAATTTTCCGCGAATTTCCGCATCCGCGCTCGTTACGTCCGATGCATCGAGGCTCGATACTCTCCTTTTTTTTTTTTGGCGTATCCGTACACGAGTACGTCTAACGACGTCCCCGTAATGTATGCGCGGCAACTACGGCCTTTTTGACAAGTAATTGCGGCGACTCCATCGGTTGCCCGCATAATTTCATGCCCTAATAGCCCCATTACTATCACTCACAATATGTGGCAGCTCTTTTTCCGCTCGCGCCCGGTGCTACGGGAGCGCCATTTCTACGGCAGCGTTACACCAAGCGGTTCGTATGAATTTGTGGTGGGCAAATGGAAGCGAGTGGGTATTGAAAAAAAAAAAAAATTAACTTTGGACTTGGCTAGTCAATCAACGATTCGAACAAATCGAGTATGTATAACACTGATAGAGGAGAAAATCATAAAAATACCGTATTATAGCACTTTAATCTTAAAACCGGTCGCATTGTGCCGTTAAAGGACTTAACCTGATTCATGTTGTTTCAAAAATCGAGATGTTTACCATTTGGATGTTGACTAGTACTAAAAAAAATGTTGGTTTGTACATGAAAAAAATTAATTAAACTGATAAACAACAAGTGTAGATACTTTTGGCCTTTTTTCAATCTAATTTTGCAGTACCGCACGCGTGCGAAAAAATCAGATAAATCTCCAAAACGTTGACAATATATTGGCAAAATGTATACCTCTAAATTTGAAATAGTGAAAATTTTACTATTTACAGAAGTGAACGAGATCTTGACTTATAAAATAGTGAATATTAACTCATTTTTAAGTTGAAAAATATTTTCACTATTTCAAAAAGTGAAAAGTCATAGAAATGCATTATTTATAAAGTGAAAATTGCTGATTTAACTTTTTTTCGAGTCAAAGAGCTCAGTCGTGTGTGTGTCACTGAACGAGCAAGGTCGAATCCGACGGTGAGCGTCTTCAAATAACTGTTTTTGATGCTATAAAATATATTATGTTAAATTTGCATATGCAGTCGTGTACTCTCTAAATTTGAAATAGTGAATAACCACTATTTTAAAGTGAGTATTCACTATTTCAAAAAGTTATAAGTATACAACTTTGAAATAGTGGATATTCACTTTATCAAATAGTGAAACCATATTCACTATTTCAACCAGTAAATATAAACTGGATGATATAGTTTCTATTTACTTATTTGAAAGCGAATTGATTCACTTTCAAACTAGTGAATGGTTTGACTATTTTAAATAGTAAAATGAATAATATTCGGAAACTATATGAAGAAAATAAAAATCAAACTAAAAACAAGACAACAGCGTCCATAAACAGAAGAGAATCGCCTTTGTCTCACTTTAGTTCTAGCTGTCAATAAAAAATAATAAGTAATCGAGTCCACACGTTAAATAACGACACTTTGTTTCGTCCGCGCCGAGGGTTGGTTACACTGCTAGCACAAGCACTCAATTCTACTTACATATAAATACACTGATTCATCACTACAGAACAACACACATCACATCTACACAAAACAAAACTATAATAACCTAAACACGCTTGTCCGAAACTTTACTTGTGATGACATTTTTTTACAAACAACACACATCAGTAACTCTCTTGAATCCTTGATTTGATCTTAAAGTCTAGAACGAATATCTTGTATTACAATATAAGCTATACCATATACGCAAACTATACTAAACAACAATCTGTTTTGACCCGAAAAAAAGTGAAATAAGCGATTTTCACTTTATAAATAGCAAATTTCTATTCTTTCACTTTCACTTTTTGAAATAGTGAAAATACTGCTAATTGTGTTGTTAATAAATTGAATCATGGTTCGCAAATTTAAAAGTTGACGTAAAGGTAGTTCACGGTAAATATAGCCTAGTCCAGCTTGACTCAGCAATGTCAATCAGCAATCACACTACCTCGATAGCCACGGATCGCAATCCTCTTACGGCTACGTAAGGTATTGACAAACTAAAATGCTTATGCTTTTGTCGCACTTATTCATTTGATATTCAGAGCTGGATAAAAAGGTTTTTTTACGATATAACTACTCTAGATGGAGAGCAAAGTTTAATATGTAAGGACTCAATAAATCAAGTAACTAAAATACTTTTTAAAATTTATATTTGTAAACAAATTTATTGAATAACATTTTTTTTTTTAAAACTATTATAAGTAACAGCTAGAAATAATCAACGAAATAATAGAAAATGTCGGAGTCAAACCTGGAAATTATATGGCAACCCAAAGAGAAAATGATTTTGAGTCCATGGATAGTTATAACAATGAGAGCCTAAAATACGATTCGTATATCGAAGTTTGACTTCGGTAAATATACTTTTAAGTATAAAGTACTTAAAGCTGTGATATGGCGGTTATCTTTAATGCTTTAGTCCTTTAGTCCCAGTTTATTACAGTTGAAATAGGCGAGGCGCAACTGATGCATAAGAAGCTGTTGCATATATTAAGGGTTGGTTACTTGCTCCAAAATTTTGTAACGAAATTTTGCAGTATATTTTTACGAATTGCCTGAGTTAAAGCAGTTGTTTTCGATATTTTATAATTTAAATATTTTTGAGTTGTAAGCAATTTTTAGGCACGACTGCTTCACAGAAGTGCCTTAGATTTTTTGATTTTGTAACGGTTAAAATTGCGAAATTTATTTGTTAAATAAAAGATCTGAGAAATACGATGACAATTGGTACTATGCAGTTGGTTGAATTAGTGATTCTGAAGAAGAAATTGAAGTAACCCATGATGACTACTTCAATCACCTAATGCACCTTGATTTAGCTATTTATTTATTTTCTAGTGAAAAACCACTAACGAAATTTGAGATTTAACAGATAAGTTGTTGAAAGAATTTGTATCACGTTTTAAATATCTTTATAGTATGAAATATGACACGCAATTTACATATAGTCTTCAACACTTACCTGCGATGGTTCGACGACAAGGCCCTTTATTTACAACTTCTTGTTTTGCGTTGGAAGATTTAAATGGAAAAATGAAATCTTTAATTCATAGCAGAAATTCACCACACTTTTAAATTGTTTCTATTTTATTCATTCACTTAAATGTCTATACATTAAAACATGCACTACTGGATGAAAATAGTGTTGCATATACATTTTTCGAATCACTTTTATCACAGAAAAAAAAATCAAGCTTACTAAAATAGACGCGAACACATTTATTGTTGGTTCTATAATGCCTTTTTAAACATTTCTGAAGTAAACAAAAAAAAACGTATTTACTTTCAAGAAAGCTTACAAAAACAAAATTCTATTTACTTCCAAAAAAAATTAAGGAGACAAAAATTCGGAGTCACACTATGTAAAATATTTACATGGTTCTGAAGAATACTTTGGTATTATTCGTGATTTCATTAAAACATCAAAATATACTTGTAAACAATTCTGTGTATGCCTTTCAGTTTATGCTGCACTCATAAAAAATATTTATGTGCAATGTCCATTCAGAGTAAATATAAACAATAGCACTCTGTCTCATATCCATAAAAGTGTGCATACATGTAAGTGATGAACTAAATTTTATTGATTTAAATAATTTGATTAATGTTTGTTATCAAATTTGTGTGCAGCATACAAATACCGACTATTTAAGGTGGCTCCTCACTAAATCAAAACACTGGAGTATTAAATGATATTTTAAAGGATGATTCTTGAAGGTGCAAGGAGTCTTTTCCCAAAATTTTAGACCTCGTCACCACCAAAATTGTTGAAAAAAACTAACTGGAAAATAGACTCTGTAACATGGCCTCTTATGGAGGGTCGTCAAATTGGTGGCGCAGGTTGTATGATATCTCAGCAAAGATACTGTAGTTCTTAATAGAAAACTATGTAGCAGATAGAAGAAATCAGAATCTTTCCAACGACGTTCAGGTACTTGGACATTACCATGGGTTTTATAGGATATTTTGTGAAAATAGTCGATAACTGTGCAAGTCATGGAACAGATGAAAAGTGTGGGGCGTCTGCTACACCGAAGAGCGGTAGCCCGCGTAGTTTGAATTGGTCAGAAAGTTGTACGTTAAATGAATAGGAGTTGTGGGGAATCGTAATTATAATAAAAATAAATGAGACGCTGAACTAAGAAAATAATTTAATGCGGGGCTGACTTATGTACTTTTTTGACTAATAGATAAAATTAATAGAATATGTCACGATAAAGTTAGGACACGGTTGTATTTACTCGTCACTAATAAATAACTTGTAGATTTTTTCTAAAGTTTTTTTGTCTTTGGTCACCCGTGGCTTATTATTAGGTACCTACTTATCGTCAGCTTAGTATTATTTACATACAAGGGTTATGTTGTCAGATTTGTATACCTACGTCTGCTCGGGTCACTGTATTGCACGATATAGGTCAACGGTGTAGATGTGACTAAACTTTTTTTGAAGGGACTATAGGTACCTATCCATTTTTAGTCAAGAACCTCCACAGCCAATGAAAAGCTGTGTTGCAGTATGCTTACTCTTCTTGTGGGATTTATAGTAAGGAGCCACCTTAATAGAGCCTGTAAATACTTTAGAGTGCGAATAAATTTTTTTCATATATCGCAAATAAGAACCCCATGTACAAATTCTTTAAAGTGCAATACAAAAAACTAAAAATAAAAATATATAAAATGTATTTCAACTCTTATGATTGTATATTACAATAACTATTACTCAAACTACATAAAATTTATTACAGTACGAATAATATAAGGTGAACAGCATTTTATTACGCAACGTATTGGCAAAGTATTGCTTAAAGATTGCTAATACATTATGTCAAGCTTTGGAGGAACTCTATGGCCAATGCATGGCTAATAGTGCTGTGGCGTAGTGGAAGAGAAGTATTGTCAATTGTTAAGACAATGTATTATTTAATTTGCAATGAAATAATTGCAATAGGCGAGCCATAAATTTTGCCAATAGTATCATCCAGCTAAATTTATGCAAAACTTAAGGTCTTGCATTTAAGGCCCGACCAATCCACGATTTGCCAGAGCGGAAAGTATAATTTTAACCGTAGGATTGCAGTTGGAGATAATATTTTTTCACCACATGTAAAAAAATAAAATATTACGTATTACAAATTAATTTTTCAGCCATTTTACGACGCTTTTTTTGTATCTTATGTTAGGATGACACTGGAGACATGAATGCCAAACACAAGTAAGGCTATTTTAATAATAGCTATCTGTATGCTATTAAACAGTTTTTTAGTTATTTCAAACCAATTTCTTTGTTTGAAGTGTATCGATGATAGTATTATCAAAAATGATGAATACAAAAAAGTGTTCATTTATAAAATCCATAACTTTTGTATTTAAAATTTTACCTACAAATGTAATGTAGAAATTTTAGATGGTGTAATAACTTTTTGAAATGATATTTACCATTTACAGCTTTAAGACTGCACTATAGAGAACGAGATAGAGAATAACTTACTAAACAATTAAGTTTTATTTTTATGAGTAATACAACTTTAGAATTGACCACTTTGTGGTAGAATTTAAGTCTTTTATTCGCGGGCAAAAAAAATTTTGTTATCTGTTTTCACATCTATTTTCCATTACAGAGCATCTGCATTGCATGACAGATTAAAATGTGTAAGACAAAAAAATTGTATTTTATTGTGATCTACATCTTCATCTTTAAACACAAACGTGTAAAATGTACGATAAAATGTATGATGAAAACTGACCGAATGCAAAATACATCAGCTTTGACATTGGACTTGAAGTTATCTGCAAAATTTGAGCCCATTTGGATAAGAATTACTTGAGTTAGTCAAAAAACTTATGTGACTAACTCAGATCACCATTATACTTGGTTTGAAATTTGTTTTACATCAAAAAAAGATGATTTAAAAATGTTTATGCTTTTTCCACAACTCTGATAAAAATATAAGGCACTTAATATATTGGTCGTGCCCAAAAATATCTGTACTAATGATAAACATTACTCTTCATAACAGTATAAGTAAATTAGTGTGCAAACAGTAAAAGATCACCTGTAGTTAACGAACTGCTACCAGCTTCCAGTGCTGGCGCATTAATTTTTGTAATTTATTTCTCGCAGCATGGTACACTCTATAACTTTAGCTGCGTAATCATCCCGCGGATGGCTGATTGTAACGAGCCGTGGGTCGAGTAAAATGTATTTTGTTCGTGGGAAGTGTACAGTATGTGTAACCACATGTACCCAATAGAAACAGATGAGGTAAAACGCATGTGCAGCAAAAGTGTGTTCGCACCATCGATCCATCACCGCGTTCGAGTAGGTACCGTAATTTCCGAAACTTTTGTCGTCGCTGTACAAATACCGACTACACGCTCTGTAGCTCGCGAGAGCAATGCCCCAACTTTACGATCACGACCCTCACGCCTAACTTGTCCTTTCAAATGAAAAAAAGGGCTGGAAAAAAAACCTTCGAAACTGCAACACAATTTTGACTGACGATCTTTTTCAATTCGCGGAAGAGAAGTTTTAATAGCATTTTTAATTGGTGGGCAAGAACTTCCAACTTGCCCATTTGAGCTATGCGTTCAATCACGGAGGGATTAAAAGTTTAAGCAAGGCGCGCACTGTACGACCCAAGCTGGATAACCTCTATTTTTTTCCCACAAAGGAGAGAAGGAGAAACAAAATAATACTTTCTGCGGAGCCCGTAGAAACAAGGAATTGAACGATGGCTTGCAGAATCATGGATTTGTAACTATTATTCATTTCCCGAGAAAAGGGAGCCTCGACGTATTTAAGAGATACTTTTATATTAATGGAAATGAAGTTTTATCATTTGTGGGGAAGAATTTGTAGAAAAGCCATTCAAAATAGAGCTCCACGATGATATTATGTATATAAGACAGTGCACCAACTGATCTTTTCTACGTGACTAAACACCTGTACAATTTAGTAAAATAATAAGTACCGTTTTCAAATCCACTTATGCCAACCTTCAAAAATAATACGAAAATAATACGTCGTAAAGATTGACGGAAAAGACAAACTTTTATCAACGTATAAAATTTAAAAGTTCGGAACATCGGTAACGTTAGATTCGACCACGGAGTGTTAATGGTGGTGCCGATTATTCACTTGTATACCAACTATCAAAAATTTATTAACAAACCCATTGTTACACAGTGACATTAAATGACTTAGGATTTTGTTGAAGCCTAATGTACAATGCACTACTTGTACTTGTATAATTTTGGGGCCAAAGTGTATGCTGATTTCGTGGGTTGTTAAGATGGTTCTTTCATGACTCCCGAGTCAGTATTGTATATATTGAGGCAAATAAAGTACCGATTCCAATTAAGTTTTAGAACGATTCATCTTGATGAACAATCAAAAAACCTTTTTTTGGTAATTCTACGAAATGCTACGAGCGCACGCGAGTAGGCGACATTTGTCTGAGTCACTTACGGAGGAATGACCGTATTTTCACCATTGCAACACTATTGGCTACGGTTTAAAGACAGCACTAACGAAAACTTTGATATTGACAAAACATTAGGGTATCAAAAAAAAAGTACACCGGAATCAAAAAGCAAAAAATTCGCGTAAAGTAGAGTAATATTTCAGTTCAATGCACCAACGTAGGAATACTATGGGGCGTAGAAACCCAATTCGAAACAATGCATCGGTTAATCGATATTGACGAGGCTGTTACTCACTAACCATGTTGTACCTTCGCGCTTTAGCCCATAGCAAGACAAACGTGCTTGAGCGAAAAAATTCCAATATTCGCAAGTCGTACTGCCGTGTAGTTACCACACCGACACATTGTAAAGTTTAGTGATGCTTTTTTCATCCGGACGTTACTCTCTTACCGTATTTGTATTCCACACATTTTTGTGCTTTAGATTGGCTTTGTCAAGCGTATTACTAATTTTATTTTATTATTTTTTTTAGCAACCGAAAGGTAAGTTAAAGAAGTTTTGATAAGCATCTTTCATGCAGACGTCCGTTACACAACTCGAGTCGTAAAATTACAAAGATTTTTTCTACTGTGTGCACAGAGCAGTCCGTTGTACTGTACATACGGGTGCCCACTTATGCGATACACAAACTCAGGAATAATATATATAGGCATGAATATTCATGTGTGTAACTGCATTGTGGGGGAACATGCACCTACATGCCTATAAAGCCGGAGCACGTGCAGCATCCACCACCTACTGATAACGCATATCAAAATTGATGAGGCTGCCTGTTTTCCTCACACCCTATACCTACATGTACTCTTGGAGAATCGGATACTTTTAAATTCTTAAAAAATGTCTACTATTTGAAATTCTATTGTTTCCTGTACCACGTTCGTAGTTTATGGTACACGTACCCTAACGAAAGATGACCTTGCCAGAAGTTCAAGGTTGAATGCATTGACTTTTCAGACTTGAAATGTGTTTTGTGAGTGCCGCGTTGGGAAAAATTTTTTTGAATAATGAAATCGAATATACCGTCAAACGTGATACCCATAAAAAGTTGAGTGCCGATTGTTGAAGACACAATGTTGAATGAATAATCCGCTTTCTGTACTTTTCTGTTAGTTAATAAGATGCCGTAGAATGCCAGTAGATGCAACTTTAACAAATACTTTTGTCACAGTACTTGTGCTGCGCGATTTTTTTTTTTGAATAATCAGCTTCTTCGTGCAGTTTTGCCGCTTCTTAAGAAATCTCATAAATTCATACCCTTGTTTGTTTGGGGACAAGACTTGCTGGAGAAGCCATACACGCACAAAGACATAATACTTACCGAACCCCTAGAGAATCTTAAGACGCACGAAGCTGAATAAAACATTTCGTAAACTTTAAGTGCTTTTTTCAAAGTATACTTTTTATATTATATTTATAAAGTGCATTATGTTCAGTTAAATAATTGTATCTTGCTCGTGCAGTTTCAAAAATCGAACAGATAATCTCTAATTTCATTTCAGAACTGCTACAATAGATCTTTTGAAGTTTAAATTCGATGTAGCACTTTCTTTCCAGTAAATCTGAGTTACAGGTTTCTCTGCTGAGAAATAGCACCTTTTTCCCTAAATCATTATTAAATTTTTTTCTCATAATTTTCTTTCTTAAAAAAAAAAAATAAAAACTATCGAAAAGAATTTTTAAACGTACTCAGTTTTGAAAATAACAGCAGAACTTTTGTAAGTACGCGTTTATTAGGGGTAACAAGTTCTCTTTCAACTTTTTTGAGAGTTGCCTGCGTAAAAATTTCTTTCAACTATTTCAATTTTCCTTTCTTTGGTATTATTAACAGAAGACATGCATATCATTACACAAAGCATCATTAAACTTTTTTTCAATAAAAAGTTACATGTGGATTATTTCTAACTTCGAATGCATTCGTCGAACACGAAAGAAGTTTCACATTAATGAAGCACATTTAATTTTTGCATTCCTACAAAACTGGATAATATACTGTAGACTTTGAAAGACTTTGAATGACTTATGAAATCTTTTTAATGACTTGAAGTGTTTTCTTCCTTGTATGATTGGTTGAGACTAATCAAGTGACTTTCGGAGCAAGAAAATTTAAAAATGCATTTGGAGAAGTGTTTGTTTAAAGTTTGGGGTTATCACGCGAGTCGCATGGGGGGCAAAACGCCCAGTGGTAAAAAAATGCGATATATAGAGCGTAATATTACTTCATTCTTGAAAAGTCTGGGTTAGCCTTACATTATTTAACAGACCAGCGAACCGACTGTCCGTCACGCAATTTAGTTGCTGCTGTAAATATTCAGAGGATTGAAACTGCAGTGGCGTGCTAATGTAAAATTTATCACGTGCGCATGCGACATCGATTTCACATGTGCACTTATATTTTCGAATATAAGTATGTAATTCTATGCTTAACCATATATTGTATGGTATGGAATAGTAGAGTTTGTTAGGTTTAACAAGGCTAAATGAGAAATAAAAAATCCATGAGTTTTTGATATAGTCTTGTTTTTTAACATTTGACTGGCTTAGGTTGAATCACGGGGCGTGAACTAAAATACAAATCTTCAACTAAACAATTCATGAAATAAAAGTTAAAAGCGCACAACTAAACTAAAAGTGCAGAGTTGAGTTAATAACATTATAAATTTACAATCCCGATACCACAATAGGAGACAGTAGGTTAAGGTAGTACTGTTGTACATAGATTGACTTACCATATTTATATAAAAATTTAACCTTAGGTTTATTTAAGTACACAAATACTCACTGCAAAATTTCAAAACCTTAGGGTGCAATAGGGACGAGAATTGATGAAAAAAAGTTCTATAATTTTAACATGGTGTCTTATTACCTACAAATTGCACAATTCTATGTATGATACACATCGTTCGTTGCCATATATCACTACTAATAATATATAATAGTTTCAGTACCTAAATTTAGCTCCAGTGAATCCAGAATTAATGACAAGTTAAAAAATGGACCAACGACCGATGTTTTTCAAACACTAAAATTGTAACATAACAGTAGGTACTTGACATTCATTTTTGAAATTACTATTTTTTCTGAACGCACTTAAGTTGCACGTAGGAGATTAGGCCATGTGTCTATCTACGTCACTACTTGGGTGCGTTTTTTTTGACGTTCGGTCGGTCGGTCGGTCGGTCGATTGCTCGAGGAAGTATATCCATACTTACCACATATTTATATATTCGAGCAATCGGACCGACCGACCGACCGAATGTCAAAAAAAACGCACCCCTTGACTCTGTGTTGTTTTGTTTTGTTCTATATTTTTCGATGATTATTTGTTGTTTTATGTCAAACAGTCATTACGTTTAATTTACTTTTTTTTGGGAAACCGATCTTGATTTAATTCATATGATCACTTAAGTTTTACGTTTTCACTTATGATTAACTCAATTATTGTTTTTGTTTGGAGATCATTGATAAGTATGCCGTCGCGTTGCTACAGTCCATTTCCCTTGAGAGTGACGTATATGTTACTTGAAGTTCTGATGGAAACGTTATGTATTAAATTTACTTTCCAAGTGAATGAAAGGCTGCGTAACTTGTACTTAACAAAAAGTATACTATCTCCTTGATGCATAGTGGAATATGTACATGTACATCCCATCTACTTACTTTATAGACGTTTTTTAAAGATAAAACTTGTATTTGTGTGCTTACATTGACGATAGGGTATATTTCTTGTAGCCTGATTTCTTTACGATGGTATCCATGATATGGTTCGTTTGGTTCCATGATATTGATGAATAAAAGACATTGCAAAAAATTGTGTTGTACTTTTATTAGATGTAAAGCTTTCAAAGTAAAACGTAACATTTATTGTATTTATTTTTTTTGATATTAATTATTATCAATTACAGGCTAAAATGATTGTCTTTGATACTCCCTTCAGTTGTTCCACAAATGAAACAATAGTAAGTATTACATTAGGTACACCTGGATAGACGCCCCCCCGCGTAAGAGTAGTGGTATTAAACAAATGCATGCATACCATGTTCCATACTCTAACACATACCATGTGCGGTTTGTGGTGATATTATAGTTACGAATTGATTCGTGTGCGATTCATGGAATCTCTTTTGACATGAACCGAGGGTCATTGATGCGTCTAATTATCGCATTCCAGGCCAGATTGACATTGGGTTATTCTCTCTCTCTCTCTCTGTCCCTCTTCCCATCCCCCCAAACTGTTAATTGAGTTCCATACCAATAATTTTCGAGAACGATAATGTCGAGCCTCGGTCATAGGGGTATACATCCAACTGGTATTAGCTCTTAACCCTCATTTTTATTGTTTCTACACCAACTAAACACTTTTACGCGATGATCGGATTTAAAACGTAAACACGTACCTACATAACATGTTGCTGCTTCAAGCCCCTGAATCCGTTTAAATAATGCAAATATGCCAGAATTGACGTTGCTACTGAGTCGAAAATCCAAAGTCTGCTTTTCGCATTAGAGACGCCCGAGGTGAACATTCTGTTTTGGAAGGAAATTTTCCTGGGACTCCGATTTTCTCTCGGTGGTATGGGTTGTTTGAGTTATTACTGTAGATACGCGCATATAAACAGGGGTGGGGGAGGGGGGATAAAATGAAAGCTTCACTTCGGTGCGACTGTAAAGCTACAGGGTGGAGCCGCGGAAAAGCGGGAGCACCTCTGCTTGAATGTGGTTTTTGCCCTTCGTGCTCGTCTTAAAGTATTTGTGTCAGCGTTGAATGTAAAGCTCTATGCTAGAAAGTTGGCACCTATACGGAAAACCAATGCGGAAAGAGAACAGGGCTGATTTATATTCCGTTAACAGGTTTTGCTTTCACAGCTTTTCCCGTTACTTTTGTTCTATTCTACCTATACGTACTTTTTTAATTGTTCTTGAGATCAAGTTTTCTTCAGTCGATGTTTGGTTTTTGTTGAGAAATTCTTGCTGTAAAAAAAAAAGAATATATAGTTATTTGAGAATTTTAAAATAATTGAAACCATAAGGTTTGCACACAAATATGAACAAGTATGGCTTTGTAAACTTACTTGTAAGCTTTATTAACATTATTTTTTCAAGGTAAAATTTTTCTTAACTCAAAGGGAGTTTGTAAAAAAATGAGATATTCTGGTTCCTGTAAAAGTTTAGAAGATTGAAATATAATTTTTTTTCACGTACTCCTACTGAACTAAAAAAACAAATTGCATATCATGTTTAATTAATATTGAATAAAGTCTAATGGTTTGAAAAACCAGATAAAATTTTTAAAATGGTAAAAAAAATCAGACAACATTGAAAAATTAAAATCTCATTAAAGTCCACTTTTAAAAAGAAGGTTCAAAAATGTCATGCAACTTTGACTGTTGTAAATATTTATATACATATTTTAAGTGCTGCAAATTATTATTTTTGTATTCTTTTCTAAAGTAGTAGAGAGATATACCGCCATAATATTTTTTCCAAGCTTTAATGTGTTCAAATTATTGAAGTTTACGAAAATATTATTTTGTTAAAACATATATACAGTTGTGCAACGATAATTTGGGTATATTTAACTTTGGAAAAGAATTATTGTGGATCTTACTTAAATTGTTTTTTAAAGCTCAAGTCTATAATTTTTTGGCCCACCATATTGTTTCCGTTATTTGAATTTTAAAATTAATTAATAGCTTTATATTTAGCTACTAAAAAAATCCTGTACACAACGTATTGTTGCGCCCAATTTCAAATTTGAATATTTCTTGGCCGTCTTTCTGGATTCGTCATTCTAAATTTAAAAAAAGTAGCAGTTAGGCATACAAGAATATAAAATATTATTATTTCGAGTACCTGCTTTCACTAAATTTAATGTCAATCCATGAAATATCGAGACGAAGGTCTAATTTTGTCTATTTCATCTCACTGTGCAAGGGGAGGTAATGTGTATCTTTTTTAGTTTGAATGCTAATCCAAATTCAATGTTAATAGAGAATCGCAAAACTTCAATCCGTGAATCCAATTATAAAATGACTTTTTTGACTAAAATAAAGAAGTAAGTTTTTTAAATATACTGTTTATTTGACATTTTTTCTTGTCCATGTTTTATTGGGTCTGAAAGTTAAAATTAAATTGTACTAAAAAAAACATCTGAATGTCCAAACAATTGATTATAAAAAAAGCACAAAGTCACACTATCTACATTGCACATAAACCCTTTGTCAAAATATGTAAATACATAGTCAACGATCCTATATTATCAAGTTACAACGAGTTACAAGATGCTTTGATATCTGTCTTATTTGGCTGTTACTGCTTACTCTTGGTATATTTCACTCCACGCCAAGTAACTTTCATGCTGTCTCCGTTATTTCTGTTCTACTCAATTGCAAGGTTTGTTTACTCGATTATTAGTTTAGTAGATGTTAAGCAAAGTCCCATGGTCACGACATCGGTGCAACACATACAGTTGACTTGCAGGACCTCCCTTATATATGTAGGTTCCTGAAACTCTACTTCTAGCACTTGGAAGACTGTACTTACAAATTGCTAAAAGAACTTGCAATTTCATAGGCACACGCGTGGTCCACGCACAGCATGAGCCATGCCAAAAAGGATGAGGGTATGTTGTATAGCCAACGTGTCACCAAGCTCAGCGCGCAGCTCGCAGCCCCTAATGGATGTAATTAAAGGACATAATGGAGCCTATCAATCTCGCTCACAGCTCCCCCCTCTCCCCCTCATTCTCTGTATCGGTCCATCGTCTGCTGCGATGTAAAAGACTATAACGCGCATATTATGCGCGCCTATACACAGCAGCCAACAAAGTTAGCGCTCTGGGAATTTCAGAATTTCGCGGGCTATGACGAGCGTTCGCGTCGGAGGAAGAACGAGAATGAGAAGAAGTCGGGGGAGGGTGAGCGAGAGGGTGGAAGGGCAAACCGGGTGCGGGTTGCAGCTGCTGCGCTTATAAAGAGCCCAGCCAAGCGAGGCAGAAGCGTGCAAGTATATAGTACGCACGTACACACATATACATATATATATATATATATATACATATATATATACATATAGACGCAGTGGAAGCTGAGTCCCGGAGAGGCAGCTCTTACTCCCCCTCACCCCGCCGGGCTGGGAGCTGCGGGTTCAGCTGGTATCGCGTATAGCGCTAGCGTGTATATGTACGACATAGTCACATAGACGCTTCCCATTCACGTGGTACAACCTAGGTAAGTATACCCAGCCCATCAGCATTACTTCCCTTCTTCCATGGATCCACCAGACTGCTGTTGGACTGTGTGCGTTCCATCGATTTTACGTTGAGCGCGCTCCGAGCGGCCACCCAGCCAGCTATACCTACAGCTTGCGTGTATATATATGTGTACCACCATACCAGCCTTGTCCGTTGTCGAAGTGTGTATTATATACCTGTGTAGCGGGTGTGCGCCAGATGCGCCGAGCTTGCAAACTATGCCTAGGTATGTATATATATATGGAAGCGCCAAAATCACATTGCAATTTATCAGTGTTTCCCAGGAAAATCGCCGAGTCGGGGTGGGCGCGTGTATAAGAATCGTCGGACCCGTTCCCTCTCGCCTAATTAAATTGCACTTTGCACGGCCGGCCGGGCGCCGAGTCGCTCGGTATCGCGATAGCGGAAGTCTTTACGGGACTATAGCGCAGCCTGTTCGGACCACTTGCCTTTTCTTCGTTTTACACCGGCCAACTTGCCGATACACTTTTCCTCCCTCTATCTTCTCATCTTTTATCCCTTGGGTTTATACCTTTCCGATGTTGTGTTCTTCCATCGAAGCATATTGGATATTTGTTCCCCTCCCCCTCTTTTTTTTTCTTCCGTGCAATCAACTCCATGGTTTACTGTCACAGTTTTTGCCCCTGTTTCATGAAGTGACAAATCGTCGCTTATTTTTCTCTATTTTGACTGTATTTCATTCTTTTTTTCCAAGTAGATGGAAAGTTGATGTAATTAGCAGAAAAGTGCTCCTATTTAAACACTGATTTTCTCAAGAGAAAACAACCGTATTAAATTACACGACATGAAAACCCCGTTTATTCATGAAAGATGATACGGCTTAACAGAGCGCTTATAAAAAGTGTACCTCTGTCCGACGCGAATGGTATGGATGGCGTATAAATAGCTTATGCCGTACACGTGCTTCTTTTAGACTCGGAAGCGCGCGATGTGCGATGTACGGTTATGAATAATGAGGCACGTATAACCGTTGAAAAATTTTAAGTTTACGCTTCTTGCATCGTGAACAAAAAATTGTTGGAACTGTTGTTTCTCTTGAAACTCAAAGCTTTTAGCAGTGACATTGCTGAATATGTATTTTTCAATTGATCCCGCAAATTGTTCCATGCAATTAAAAATTATAAATAATGTATATACATTCGTATAATTTGGGGTTAAGTGGTCAAAACTACAAAAAGTCGTACTTTTGACCTTCGATTGGGTATTATTCAAGCAGCATCGTAATAACCATAATTTATGTTTTTTTAAAAATTAAGTTAGATTAACGACCAATGACTTTTCTCAGTTCAAAAATTCGCCTTAGTCAGCTGCGCAGATGTTTAAATCCTAATCAATAAAACACCATGATGACAGATAAAAAATGCGTCCTTTTATAAGGGTCCATCGCTATACGTTACACAATACACACTTATTGCTTTAGACTATTAATTTCATGGGTGAGCGTAATTAATCATAATAGTGGTGTAAAGAAAAATTTAAACGAATTAAAAATAAAAAAGTGAGATAAAAGTTTTTATACGAAGTAACTTTTTTCTGCTTGCAGGAGGTGGATGGCGAAAGTTAGGAGGACCACGCTGGGCATATTGCTGTTGGCTACGTGTATTGGTAAGTGCTCAGGGAACTCCGGGTATACAAGGCTCGAGAGCAACCCCAACTAAACTTCTCTGTATTTCAATTCTATGAAGTTAAACCGCTTTCACCAACCAAACCATTATTATCTGTCCATCCATTTCCCAAAATTATGCATTTCATCGGACTAGAAGCTTTGCATATTATTATGGGTTATCAAAACTTTTACAATATCGATTTCAAACTGAAATAAACCTCGAGTCCCGTAACAAACTTGAATACAACAGTTATTGCACTAACTTCGTTTATGTTGCTTTTAGTAAGTGATTAGCTCATTATAAATTTACTCGATCCTTATGTTTCATTTATTTAGTAACTGTTTGTGTATTTAAAACCCTTTAAAAATTCTGTAGTATCTCTTAGGTATGTACAAAACCTTAAAGAGTCCACCAAGAGTTAAAATTATGATGATTTAAAAAAAATACTTTTTTCAGCCATTCTGACAAATTGTTGCATATAACGGCTCTGCATAGCTTGGCTACATTTGTATGACATTTTTAACATTATTTAAGTTATATTTAAGTTAGTGTTATTTATGTTTATATTATGGTATCTCCAGGTGAGAAGTAACGGAAAAAAATTTTGGCCATTAAAATTGGTCAATGCTGACCTCGAACATCATAGAGCGTTCGAATGCTTCTTTAAAGGCTAAAAAAAAGTTCAAAATAACAAACTTTTAATTCAAAAAATATTTTTTCTCTAATTTTGTATGCATTATTAAATATTACATAGATATTAAGATAAACAAGTGAATTTTCATACAACTTAATAATTAACGAATAATATAAAACTTTTACATGATAATTTACGGTATTAAGAAAATGCAATCGTTAATAGTTATTAATAAAATACATTTTTCCTACCTTGGGCTACTTTGAGGGTTAGATGTGCCCTCGGTAGGAAAAATAGGGTTTGCACCTGGTGCGCATCCAACCAGGACAAGCACAAGGAGTCCCTCGGGCCTGGTGCTTGTCCTGGTGACATGCGCCACCAGGTACGAAAATTACTATTTTTCACAAATTAAAATCATATGTAAATGATAAAATACAAAAAATAAATAATTTACAGTGATAGAAAAATTTTTCGTATCACTAATTTTTTTGTCACCAATTATATTTTGATAGTAAACTTATCACAGTACGTCGTAATAAAGTATGTGTATATATATAATTCTGAGCTTGGCTTCGATGAAGATTGTTAGGTGAAAAAGAATACAGAGAAAACTCTAATTTTATGCTAATGCTCATAAATTGCTAATTCCAAACTTTGTTTGGACTTAACCGAAGTACTCCGCAACCTGTATCAACTCAGCACTAAGCGTGAGCAACAACATTAGTGCACATACAAAATTTACTTAAGAAGCTTATATATATATGTATATACCCTTGATACAGTCAATGCAGCAATCTCTATTGTAATATGTCAATCTCACTCTCGTATGAAAATATAATTCTGAACAATTTCAACTTGGCAATCTATAATTTTTTTTTTATGTATGCCGCAACTGTACACCACTAAAGTGATTTTTGTGGCTACACTATGCACTACTACTGCACTGAATGTGTTAATCCTAACTTCAACTGACAACCTATTTATCCATTTCTCATTACTCAATTAATTTTTAACCTGTAACTATTGGATTTCGACCAACAGATAAGGGAGCTTACAAAAATCACCACTTCATATAAATTTACACAGAGCCTCAGTGCTAGTAATCTTAAAACTTCCTGTCCATGCTTTCCAAGACCACTTTTTTATGTAAATTTGCATAAGAAAATTTGGTGCTAATGGCATTCTTCAAAACACAACATTGTCGTATGTCCCCCATCTAAGCCCTTATTACTGATTCGTACCTAAACCCAACCAGAGCTAGTCATACCAAAGAAGTGATCAGCAAATGCGGTGCCAATTAAATGGACGTTGAATAAATATTTCTACATTTTTAATCCTGTAGTTACACTTTTATTAAATTAACCGTTAACCAGACAAAATACGATCTCACTTTGTGCCCTTAAAGAGAAAAATAGGATATGCAACTCGGGTAGAGGCCTCCTCGCCCTTGAGCGTACTTTTCGCCCTTCGAGCACTTTCGGCTCTCGGGAAGTGGCACTTTCCACCCAAATGGTGTAATATTGGTAGTTTTCCTACGAGTTTGAAAAGTCTCTGTTTGCGAACCGAGAGGTTTGCGGCCCGAGCCGAAGGCGAGGTTCGTAACGAGGTTCGTAAAGGAGACTTTTCGAACGAGTTCCAGAAAACTGCTTTTTCGCCCGAGGAAGTACCAGCCTCCCAAAACCACCCGAGGGCGGAAAACTATTTTTTCTCATGAAAAAAAAGTAGGTACTGTGTAAGTACGAATGAAATCATGAAAAAAAGAAGAAAATAAAATAAAGGTATTTTCAATGTAAGTTTTTTTCATTTATAATTTTACGTTAAAATACACTCTATGGTAAGATCAACTGTCAAATGGTTATCTGTCAGAGTTCTTAAAAGAGAGCGAAAGATCGTAGTCTTTACCTTTGATATTTTGAGCATATCACTGACGACATTGGTTATGCAGTATTTTAGCGTCTTCTCGCCTTCAGGAAAGAGATAATTTGTTACTATTAAAATTTTTAAAATATATTTTTTTATGTGTATTAAACATTTCTACAAAAATTTAAATTTCAATCACAGTTGTAAAAACATAATTTCCAGACTAAAGATTAAGATACTTGTTACAGTATTTGGCAGTAAAATATGAATTTCCAATAAAAAATTCTTTGTTATAGTTTTATTCATTAATGACGTGCATAACTATCACGTGAAAACGATAATGATATAATTCGAAAATAATAATCAATAATAATTCGAAAATATTAGAAAAATTTTAATAAAACGTTTCCATCTTTTATCTCTAAATTTTTACCTGAAGTAGCCTTGAATTTTTTACTTTTATACAAATTATCTTCCAAATCATGGTCACTCATCATGTAGTAAACTTTATGGCTTTTTATTAATATTGAAGATTTTATAGCAACTTTAAAAATTGTAAAACAACTTGTTCGAAGTCTTAATGTATCCATTTTTACAACGGGGAAATTTTTTTGGGCTGTAGTATATCTTCTCAAGTTGTACAGTCAGAAAATCTGATTTCTTCATGTATAAGCTTACTAGCAGCCCCCCTGTTTCGGCTTCGCCAGAGACTCACTTAATGGAACATCGTAGTGTATTGAAATGTAATGTGAAACGTTTTTAGTAAAAAATTATACATCTAGTTCTGGCACTTCTCAGAACAAAAATCTTCTTATTATAAACATACTTGTTCGGAATGCATACAATTTATTTGGTCAAGTAAAAAGCTGTAAAATATGAAAAAAAAAATTATGTTAAAAAGTACCGTGCATTCCTAATATGATAAAATAACCGTTGGCCTTTAAAGGCCGTTTATTTGCAGTTTTCCCGTATAATCTATGAATAGGGTTTTTTTTAATGCTGTAAAGATTCAAAGCTCACAAAAATTTATCATTAAAAAGTTTTTTTCTCTTATCTCACAACTTTATTACCACAGCAACAAAGTCCTGGAGCTTAATCTCTACGCTATTTATCGCAACAAAAATACAAATATATATTCTACCTATTTAAAAGTCTGGAAGATTCAAGAGATTACTATGAGGGTTATAGTGAAAAGCTGATCTCTCACTTAGTAAATTCTTTCGTCTTTTTTTGACGCCTAAAATTGTATTCATAAGATGCATTTGAAGTTTTTCTTCTAATTTAACTTCTTGTGACTTTTGGCATAGTTGAGCTCTTGCGAGCCCTAAAGGCTATTTTTTTAACTCTATTAGGTTGTAATATATTTGTTGGCAAGGTAGTTCGACATCCGATGAACCTGAAAAGGACCGGTGAGCTTATAAGTAAAGTCTTTCTTGGCTGAAGTTTCCAGCAAACGTGACTGCCTGGATGACTCAGGGTTTGAAGCTTTGGAGCTAGTTTTAGAGCTCTTTCCCAACGTCTCCTGGTATAACGTCGAAGATGGTGTCTAAAGCACCTTTTTCTAGACTCAGTTTTTTTGGTGATCTGAGGTGGAAATGTAAAGGTTGGTTCATGATGCTTGCCCGTTAGTAACTGTCCCGTTGGCTCACGTTTATTATTTTTTCTTCATAGCTGTTAGGTTTTCCCAGCGCAGACCTTGGAGAGGATCGGTGATTCCTGGTTGAATGCTTAAAATTGAGAGGGTAATATAGGGTCGTCGGTCACCAGGGTTCCCAGCCTTGTGACAAACAACTCTGCTCGTGACGTCTGCCAGGGAATAACTGACTTGGTTTAATAGTGGCCGGCTTCACATAGTCTTTGAATTGACGAATTGTCACCGGAAATCGTAGTAAAAAGGTATCAGTTGGCAAGATAATTTAAACTTAGGTGGCCCTTAAAAGATCCGATGAGATTGATGGTTAAGTAGGGAACGTAAATACTTATAATGGCCCTGAAAAGGGCTGGTGGTGAAACTTGCAGCTATTCCTTATTATTATTCTTGATGATGAAGAGCCAGCTGCAGGTAGCTTGGTGCTTATCCTTTGAGTCTCTGTGTACGGAGATCGTACAGAAAAGGAAATACGCCGCTGACCAAAGAATATCTCGTCTTCAGGTCGTTCCCCAGATAACCAAACGTTCATCGGTAGTCAGGAAAGTGGGCCTGGAGAATACCTTCTCTGTAGATATGCCGTTGGGACGACCACTAAGGAGGCCGTTGTAGCTGCCCATACTCTTCAGGGCTGTCTTCCCTGGCTCGCATTTGAAGTAGAAAATTCTCTGACGGCACCAGGTCGGATGGGTGAATGGCCTCAAAGCTCTGAAGTGCTGGAGCAGGTTGTGTTCTGGCTAGAAACGTTTTCTGGTATTCCATCGGAGACGTTGACGTTCCGAACGCCTGCCCATTTTTTAAAATAGGAAATTCGTTTTTTTTTGGTATCAGTTTATTTACTTCTATGACATGAAAATGAAATGACTTGAGCTCACGACTCGATCATTGCTATGCTGAATACCTTGAATTTTTTCACGGTTACCACATATTGCGAGGTACAATCTGAAAGCTGAGGGTTTTGTTTGTAAAACAGTCGCTATCTTGATGTTTAACTTGTTGATTACGGTTACAAAATTAAAATATTTTCACGTTTCTCCATAGGAGGTTGTGTGTAGTTTGTAAACTTTGAAAACAAATATCTTGAAAATTTCCACGGTTAGGAAGGTAAATTAGGACACCGTTAGATTCACCGGATTTTCACTTATCAAAAACACTACTTACAATTTCTCAACTTTAAAATCGCTTTAAACGCTTAAACACCTTTTCACGCCAAACCACGCCAAAGGTTCTGGGAACCTTTTTTTTACCGTTTCCTGATCTATTTATCGAAGTAATTAAAATTAATTCATGTATGTATTTAAATAGTACAGTTAAAGATCATTAATTACTCTTATAATTAGTCAAGGTAATTGAAATAAAACATTTATCAACTACTTTTATGACTAATGAATATTGTATTGTACTTCAAGTAAAATAACTAATTTTTCCCATCCAGTAGTATGTATTTAAAGTTTTTAATTGAAATATTTTCAGGTAGAATAATTGTAATTAATAGTTATTTACATAACAAGTGTGAAAAATACTCGTGGCTGGTAAGTTGGTGATGGTAACTCGTACCTTGCGATCACACTCGTGCTATACGCACTCGTGTGCTCAACTGGCACTCGTTTCCGTCAATTCCAGCGGCTGGAGTCCAGCCACTTGTGCGAGTCAATCACGACTCGTGCGGGAAATCATCCCGCACGAGTTGGGTACAAGATTTTTCGCAATAATTGTGAGGAAAATAGTAAATATGTTGATAATTCGCAAGAAAGGTTGTGCGGGGTCCAGAGGTGGCAAAATAAGTGGTTTCCGCACTATTTTTAGTGTGGAAAATCGATTTTCCCGCATAGTGTGCGGAAAAGGTGTGTGGAATAGTAGTTTTCCTACGAGTTTGAAAAGTCTCTGATTGCGAACCGAGAGGTTTGCGGCCCGAGCCGAAGGCGAGGGACGTAACGAGGTTCGTAAAGGAGACTTTTCGAACGAGTTCCGGAAAACTGCTTTTTCGCCCGAGGAAGTACCAGCCTCTCAAAACCACCCGAGGGCGGAAAAAGATTTGTCTACACACCGGAATAGTACATTACGCATCTTGTAGGGAGGGAAAATAAAGAATGTATCAGATCGCAGGAAATTGACGATAATGCGATCTGAGGGGTTCTTTGTTTCCTTCCGTGGGTTGTATACGATTTTTCACCAATCCTGCACCGGGAGAAGAAAGTTTCGTTCCGCGAAAAGATCGGTTTGAAGCAATAGAAACGTAGAGTAATAATCTAAGAAAAAATTTCTCAAAGATGCAACTGCTGAAATAGAGAGTCAAAACTATAGAAATCTCGCTTATCCTTGTTGACCTTATCTTGTGTGATGGCCTTGAATTTTCCAATGTATTTACATCTCAGATATAATCATAATTTTTAAACAATTAACCAAATTATTCTATTGGTGGACCTATACGATAAACACACTATACAATACATAGAGTTGCTAGTATTATACCACTCAACAAGTACATCAAAGCTACAGGTGTACTAGTATCTACGATCAGTGAAAACTGGAGATTTTTATACTTTTCACATTCGTGTATAAAAGCAGAGCAGAAATAGTAGAAAATATTTGGGCTCATATTTAGGTTAAAAAAATTTTACTCAATCGGTTTCAAAGATGTTGGGACTTTTCGGAAAAGATTAGATGACTTTTTTATTTTTTATTAGTTAATTTTATCCGAACGCGTAGATCAATTTCAGAATAGGTAGTCTCAAATATTTGTATAAAAATATAAACTATCATATTTAGTCTTACAATCATCTACATGTATTTATTATAATTATAGTATTTTATATGCACACTAATGCAATTCATAATTTGTTGCGAGTAAAAAAATATATGCCCATCGAAGCAAACACTTCGAGTTTTGTTATGTTATTTATATTTTGAGAACTTTTACAAAATGCGCCGTGTCAACGTAAACAATTAGTGACTAAATTGACATTTTGTTTGTTATTTAAAAAACCTCTATCAAGTCAAATAATTTTGAACAGGAAAAAGGAAAGCTGAAATACTAATATTAGAGTTAAATCTGTGAAAAAAATGATTCGCATTTTATAGCCTCTTTGAGGATTTAGAAAATATTTGTTCGATATACGGTTGGTCAAACAAGTGGGCCGTGTGGATTTCTCAAATATTGATTTGACCATCACTGTACTGAATGCATTAAAAAGAGCAATTCCAACGAATTGAGCGATTTAATTTCTGTTATTTTCAGATATTTGAATTCACTGTACTTACTTATCCATCTGCATTTAAAAATTGGATGCAAAGGCGTGAATGAAGTCAGTAGAATCGAACACATTTGTATAAAATTAAGATGATCCTAAAACCTTATGATATGAAGAATCCTATAATGGATGCTGTAAAAATTCTTGAAAAAAAAAACTATTCCATATTGACCAATAAATCTTATCTTACTAATATAATTTATAAAGCAAATTCGCTAAAACCGTTGTAATCGCTAACCGCGAAAACTACTGAACCGATTTTGCTGAAATTTTGCACACTGATTTATGATACTTCCTAGATGGTTTTAGTATAGTTTTTATCTTAAAAAATTTAATAACAATAGCAGTAAATGAGCTCAAAGTTTTGCAAAAATACGCCAGCTTTTCACTTTAGTTCAGTAAAATCCGCTAGGTGGCGTCGACATAAAATCAAAGCTACCTGCAACATAATTAAATAAGTGTGGTTATAATAGGCCGGAGCGTCTCGACAGTGACGTAGTCGAGCTTCGGCAGTTCAACGAGCTGTATTGAGAATGCTGATAATGGTCTCGCAGCTGGGTATCCCGGTTACGGACAACACTCTTCTCTAAGGGGGAAGGGACCTGGGTGTCCATTCACCCTAAATCTCGACGAGTGCGATAAAAAAAAAAAAAGTTAATTCCAACCGATGCCGTCTCTGCCACAATACCAGGAGACATATCTAGCCAGAGCACAATCTGCACCAACTCTTCAGAGTTGTGTGGCAGTCCCATCATCCCACCTGGTGTAGTTAGAGAATTTGTGGCTACAAATGTAAGCAAGGGAAAACAGCTCTGAGGGGCACGGGCAGTCACAACGGCTACCTTCTTAGTCGCCGCGTCCCCAACGCGCTTACCAACATGTTCCCGTCTAACGATGAGCGGTTGGTTATCCGGGGAACGACCCGAGACGAGATGTTCTTTGGTCAGCGGCGTACCTCCCCCCCATCACAGTCTCCGTACATCGAGACTCCCAGGGTAAGAATCAAGCAACCCATAGCCAGCTCTTCATCATCAGGAATAATAATAAAGAATAGCCTGGAAGTTTCACCACTGGCGCTTTTTAGGGCCATTATAAGTATTTACGTTCCCTACTTAACCGTCAATTTCATCGGTTCTTTTTAGGATCCACCTAAGTGTAAACTACCTTGCCAACAAATACATTTTTATTACCATTTTCGGAAGCGATTCGTCGACTAAAAGACTATATTAACTAAAGACGGGCACTATTAAACCAAGTCAGCCATTCACTAGCAGACGTCACCTGCGGAGTTGTTCTTCGCAAGGCTGGAAAACCCGGTGACCGACGACCCTATACTACCCTCTCGACTCTAAGCATTCAACCAGGAATCACTGATCCTCTTCAAGGTCTGCACTGGGCAAACCTATAACAGCTATGAAGGAAAAAAAACTTGAGCCAACGGGACAGCCTCCACTGGACAAGTATCACTAACCACTCTCCCCATCTAAGATCACCAAAACAACTGAATCTGCAAATAAAAAAGGTGCTTTAGACACCAACGTCTTCGACGTTATACCGGGAGACGTTGGGAAAGAGCACTACAACTAGCCCCAAAGCTTCGGACTTTGTAATTTTTCTCCCAATCAGTCTGGGTCTTCAACAGCAAGCCAGAGAAGATCACCCTGAGGTATCCAGGCAGTCACAATTTCTGTTAACTGCAGTCAAGAAAGAGTTAACTTAAGAAGCTCACCGGTCTTTTTTAGGGCCATCGGACGTCGAACTACCTTGCCAACAAATATATTAGAACTTAACAAAGTTGACAGAAAACAGCTTTTAGGGGTCACAAAAATTTTAAGCATGCCAAAAGTCGCAAGAGGGTGAATTGGAAGAAAAACTTCAAATGTATCTAATAAATACAATTTTACTTAGGCGTCAAGAAACTGACGTAGAAAATTTATCGAGATTGAAACAGCAGCGTAAAAATTAACAACTAAAGAGTCCATTACGTGAACGATCAGCTTTTCATTGTACCCTCACAGCAATCTCTAAAATCTTTAAAGATCCTACTTCAGATTTTTTAATGAGTAGAAAATGTATTTGTGTTTTTGTGGCAATAAAAATGCAGGGTTTAAGGTCCAGTACTTTGTTGCTCTGGTAATAAAGTTGTGAGATGTGAGAAAAAAAATTTTTTTTTAATATAAATTTTTTGGGGGTTTAAAATCTTAAAATCTTTAAAAAATAGCCGTTTTCGTGAATCACACGGGAGAAACTGTAAATCAACGGCTTCTTATGGCCACCAATAATTTTATGGCATAAAGAATGCACGGTACTTTTCAGCATAATTATTTTTTTGAATTTTTACACCTTATTATTTGACCAAATAAACTATATGGATTCCGAAAAAATATGTTTTTAATTAGAAGATTTTTGTTCTGAGATGTATCAGGAATATGTGTAAAATTTCTAACTAAAAATGTTTCACATTACATGTCAACACACTACGGTGTTTTATTTAGTTAGTCTCGGGCGAAGCCGAGACGGGGGGCTGCTAGTCTGTACATATATCTTTTTTTCACAAATTCTTACGTTAACTGTTTCAGCTGGTAACAATGTGAACGAACCGCCGACTTTTGAGGCTGGTGGATACCCGATGGGACTGACGCTTTCCGAAACCACAGTTGTTGGCACGAAAGTTTACACCCTAAAGGGACACGACCCGGAGGGATCACCCGTTAAGTACGGAATACAGTTAACTGACAAGTTCGTCGTGGATCAACGGAGCGGAGTCGTGACACTGGCCAAACCACTGGACCGAGAGGTAATTACAATTACTCGGGTGCTCCTCTCATGAAAGGAATATTGAATTCGGACAACGATGTAACTACCGTAATTGTATGCTAGGGTATTTCGTGGTACTTGATTTGTATATCATGCACATCATTGGGTTTCTCAAATGATTTTAATTTTTCTAATACTGGCAGACTATTAAAAAAGTCCTAGTGTACAACTTATGTTTTGAATTTGAACAGTTCATTGTGATTAGTTGGCATAAGGATAGGTCAGTTTAAATTAAAAAACCTGGTGTTTTCCCTTCCACTCGTATAAATCATAATCTTTTTGTGTTTAAAAAATGATGGGTTTTTTTTTTTCATAACAGCATATTTGAAATCGAATTTCTGTAAAATATATTCCATCAAACTTTACGCATAAAAAATACTTACTCAGTCCACATACATATGCATGCAAATGATCTATCCCAAAAGATATTTCTCATTCTTTTCCGATGACGTAATAATGTTTCGCTCAATGTTAAAAAGTATTTTAGTCCATTTGTAATGCTGAAATGTTATATTTAGCTCAAAAATTGGTGCACGACTGATGAGTGTGTTTTTAAGATCTCCTTTCGAAATTCGACACAGCCGCTACCTCAAAAAGCTGTATAGATGCTAAAGGTTGTACCAATTATACACGAGTACTTAACTCTTTTATCGCAAAAGCGTGAATGCTGCGAACAAACAAACAAGGGATTAATATTTTTCTTACTTTGTCACTGTCGCGTCGCATTCATTTATTTCCCTTCATGCATGCATTCATGCATTTTGCCATGCATCTCCTCATGCCGACCGGATAACTCGACCAACTCTTGCTTTTTAACTTTCATTTCCTTGCAAGTACTACTTAAGTACTGGTGGTACATACAGGTGATCCAGACAACATCACACACAAGAGAGAGAGAGAGAGAGAGAGAGAGAGGGTTGGGTCTCTGCGGCGACTGTGCGCCTGCGGTTGACGTGCTTCCGATGTTGGGTGCGCGATTCGACATCGGCATCAGAGACGATGTGGCCCAGCGAGTCATGCAATAAGCTGGAGCTATGCCACCCTCTCTCCGTCTCACTGTACAATACGCCATTGTCACACATTATAGAGTTTCCTTTGTTGTACTCGATATTTATACATTCGCTTCTGCACGAAATTACACACACGCACGAAATGCAGATCCACCCGAGTACCTGCACTCACTCGTCCGGCTCAATTCGATTTTCTCCTGTATCCTGGAGTGGAAATTTTTTTTTCTCATCGTGGGATGGAGCTCGGGCTTACTCTCGCGAAAGATCGACAGAGTCGTGATAATACCCGCGACGAATAAGACATTTTCGATACCTCACTTGAAAACGGATCCCCTCGTCGAGCTTTTCCTCGGCTCTTCTTTCCCAGCCCTCGGGTTTCCATTCTTTTTCATTCTCTCTAACTTTTTGCGTAATCGATATCTTTTATACTCCTCACGAATATTCACTACTTGTGCCAGTCTCCAAATAATTTGAGTGTGTGTTTTCCATTAAAGACTGTATCCATGAGACAGTTTTCTGAGGAACTTTCATTGGTATGCTTCCATGCCCCTTTTAAATTAGTAGTGATGAAAAAGCTTGGGCGTTGACATTTCGAAAAAATATTTACACCCACGATTCAATAATTATAAATATCGTTTTTGTGTAGTTCGTTGTATACAGTGATTACTATTAAAGGGGTTGTTGCCGTAAAGTCCATCTCAAAAGTCAATTCTAGTAAAAATATAAATTTTATCTTTTCATTAATTATTCTGAAAAATCATGTAAACCATTCCATACGAAGGTATATAATATTACAAATAAAAGTATAAAAAAGTAGTTCTAAGAAATTGAATGAGTGTTATGTTTCAATTTAATTTGTCATGTCAATCATACATATTGTAGTGAGACTTTGTTTAAAAATAATTTCAATATCCTCTCATTTTACGTAATATCAAGTTAAATGTAATCGGAATGTTAACTGATATTTTAAATAGTACTGTCTACTGTGTAAGTACTTACAATGTTAATTACAAAAATAAACTTTTTATATTACTATGAAGTAAAATCTAGTGTCAGTTGTTTAATTGATTAATTCAATGTCAACTCGAGAATGGAACTTATTGAAAGTGCCAACTTACATGAAATTGACGTATTATGATCCTATGTTAAAAAAAAGAATAGTTTTAAATGAACCGATGAAAATTAATAAAACGCATATTTCCGTCATTTTCACAAACTTAATTTTACGATCCAAAAAAATGAAGAAATCCATCTCACTGCTTTGGTTTTAGTTTTTTTTTAATATTATTTTTCGAACATACACTGATGATCCTACTGGGCGCGTATTGACTCTTGCTTCGATTTAGCCCACGGCTAGGTATACTTTGTCCCCGAGTAAGACAATCGTTCGACCAAAGTCGAGGCAAACAGCGAAGCTCAACTAGGCAAAAGTTTTTTTCAACTTTGTGTACCAACAGGAATTGGACACGATAAGGTTCCGGGTGACCCTGGAGGACTCGGTGCCGCTGGGCCAGCAGCCGAACATCGTCGGGGTCGAGGCTTACGTGATCGTGCTCGACGAAAACGACAACCCGCCGCAGTTCATTGGCGTGCCTTACGAGGCAGTCGTCGGGGAGGACGCCCCTCCCGGCACGACCATCCTGCCTGCCGTGCGGGTCACCGATCCCGACCTCCTCGGCGAGAACATCAAAGTCACCTGCATACCTCAGCCCCAGGTTAGTGCGCGTCGTCGATAGCCTTGAGGCTCATTCACGTATATACTATGTAAATTCTCGTGATTCTTCCTCGAGCGTGTGCATACTGACTTGGTCAATTAATTTACATTTCATACAATTTCACCAAAGTTGGAATTTTTAACAAGGTGTATGTGTAATTCTTTTTAATCAATATTTTTCGACGCTCTAGACGACTCTGGCGTGACTGTTGCACAAACAACAAAAATTTCGGTAAAAGTATTTATGTTTCGTGATTTTTCGACTGAAATGTAATGGTTGGTTTTTTCCACAGCTCGTATACTTTATTGGGTAATATTTAATTAACACGCATGTTTTTTACATCACATAATTACTTTACGTGCTATTTACAACCTTGAGATTTGTAAAATACACCTACGGATTTTCATACGTTAGTTCTTTCATAAAACATTTTTCATTAACTTTGTATGAACGATATAGCTTATACTGAACAACCACTATCCAGCATATGTATATAAAATATGTAACAAAAACATAAATTTCATGAAATGTTTTGGAATCTTCTGTTGCTTGTTTCCACTTTACCTTGTAAATAGTGAATAAGTAAGTGAATAATTTAAAAATAAATTCATCCATCTCTAAGTATTACTCATCGTCAAACTATTTTATGAAGACGCTATGTTAACTAGACTTATTTATGCACATCAATACTAAACTTTTGCCTTCAACTATTAGTCACGTTCTAACTTTTATTGAAAATCAACTAAAATTGGCAATATAATCACCAGAATCGTAACTTTTTAATTTAACGGTTGTGTAAAAAGTAATAGTATATCTAACGTTACAAAATGTTTGAGGAAATAAATTAAAAAAAAAAAATTATTTGATTGACATCTTTAAGAACTCTTGATAAGATCTTTATGTTTTGGTACAAAAATAAACGTATCCTTATAATATATCTATCAATCTTGTAATACATTTTTGTATTGGACTTAAAACTTAAAGAAGAACACACCAAATTTATTGCACACATAATGTGATGTAAAGCACTTTGCCTATACAAAGCACTATTTGCATGAGATCGTCAAAATACAAATTAACCGTTGTAATAACCAATAAAAATTGAATTTTAACGTATTTGACACAGACTGTTTGAAGTTGGAATATCCTCAAATATTGTTTCTTCCCCCAGTAAACGATGCAAAATCATCCGACCCGTTTATATTTTTTTGTGAAAGCCTATAGTGGTCATGGTATATTTAAAAAAAAAAAAAAATTCAAAGCCATCGCGCAACATTGGCCCTCCTCCCATCGACTTACACAAAGCCTTCGTACACTAAGAGAAAAATATAATAAAAATTACTGTGCTGGAATGGTAATCTGGTGTCATTTCGCCATCTATAGAGACTTTTTACTTTGGCCAACCTAATTATTGACATTTCGGACAGAGATTTCTATTGTGTACAAACAGTAAAAATCACTATACTTGCAACAAAAATGACTGTTCTAAACACTAAAAATTATTGTTCCAATAGTAAAAAGTGTCTAGACTACCGAATAGTACCAGAATACTGTTTTAGCACAGTAATTTTTATTATATTTGTCTCTCAGCGTACTTACCTGCAATGAACCCTTTACATTGCCCATAATATTCTCAACACTGAACTTGTGCGCCTTCCTAAAGTTCGCAAAGCCTCTGTTAGTCAGAAGATGCATCACGCGCATCTCTTTGGCCATTACAGTTTCCAGATGCCTGCTCAAAATTCAGCATCGTCAGCGTCGAGGGCAGCCAAGACACCTACATCGGAGCCCTCGTTCTGCGCCAGCCGCTCGACTACAAAGAGCGACCCTTTTACCAGCTCCTTCTCCAAGCGAGCGTGAGTGCTTTTACCATCGCGCTTTTTTGTTTTTCCCCGACTCCGAGCCCAACGCAATATCCTGATGGCCCATTGATGGACACGAAAAACCTCCTGTATTTATTATAATGATCGTTGCATGCCGCAGGATGGTACAAACACCAATACGACGGGAGTGGAGATCAAAGTCGCCGACATCCAGAACAGCCCACCCGAATTTTTGGACTCGCTGACCGGGGTCGTCAAGGAGGATGACCCGATTGGTACTCTAGTCATGACGGTCAAGGCGAGGGACGGTGATCGCGGGATGCCGCGGAAAATCGTCTATGAGCTGGCCACAAGTAAGAGACGGCTTCGATTGATCGAACGTCATTTTCTCTGTCCTCCTTGATTCCGTCGTATGCGAGCAGGCGCTGGGGTACTCTGATCGCGACTTTCGATATCTTGCTTAGGTAAGCAGTTTTTCGATAATCTTACGACTGCGCGTGCTCTCAACCACTATTTTGTAGAAATCATCGAAAAAAGTGCTTACTTTTGCGAGATATCGACAGTCGTGACAAAGGCCCCTGATCGTTTAAATCTAAATATCGCTATGTTTTTGTGAGCAAATCTCTTAAGCTGTTGAAGACTGATTCAGTCAGACTAAAATTACTAATTTAATAATTAAACAAACCATATTTCCCTTCATTATAGTGCCTTTTTGCTGTGCCCGAACGAATAATCTGCTTTCGGTACATCCTCTATCAAACAAACAAAAAATTTGTAATTATAATCATACAATGCACAGGGCTCGCAATTGATTTGTAATATAATACATACTCATCCTCTCTCACACTTCTTAAACAAGAAAATTTCGTTGCCACGTACGCTTTCTGACTTATACTCTTGTGTGAATTAGTTTTCCCTTGCAATGCTTGAATATCTGATCGCTCATAAAATAAGGAAAAAAATTCTTGTTATAAGGCGAAAGATGGTAAATTCAGACACTTAAAAAATAGAGGGTATAGCCAGACAGCTGTAAAGATTAATTTTATTGCACAATAATATACGTATGTAACATCAGAAAAAAATATATTTGAACTCAGCAGGTCAACATTTACATATGTGATCTAAATTTTTATTGTGAAACTTTAGTCGTATCAAACAAACAAATGATTTTTTTGTTGTAACAGTGTGATATTCTGTCGTAGACAAATGATATTAGTTTTTTCCTATAAAAACTGTCCAGGTATACTCTACTAGTGAAATACAAAAATTTATCTCGGTTATTTTGAAAAAAGCACCAGAGTAGATGAAGAAAACAAAATTGTAATAAAAATTACGTATTTCATGCTCTTTTAGATACCTAAGTATATTACAACACGATTGTCTATTTGTTACTTTTTATCTCTTGTCCTGATTGTTTTTAGTGAAATAAAAATAAATTTTTCTCTAGCTGTGTTTTTCAGTGACTTTTACTCGACTAAACGAAAGATTTCCTTTACTCATTTTCGAGTTATCGGATACATAGAAGTTCAGAATGCACTTGTACATCAAGGATTAAAAAAATAGCGTGCATCTTTCAACAGTCACTGATTTACGCGCCTCTATTTTGCCACGCCAAGGAAATCTTCATCACAAACATTTGCGGTGATAATTTTGAAGTAACGCTTGCAAAGCAATTATTATTGTTATCATCATTATTATCCCTGCACTTCCATCGGGCACGAATATTCCCGTCGAACACTGCGAGTTTCTCGGTCGAACAGCCTTCGAGGTGCAAGTAACTTTGGAGCGATTCAATGTCGCGTTAATTAATCCTAGAAGGAGAGAGGGAGAGGAACGGGCCCCATATCTTGATTAAATCTCAACTCCCCCCCCTCCCCACCCCCGATAAAGTACTCGCGTTCGAGAACAAGATAGGGAGGGCGCAATTTTTTACCCCAAGCCAGTCACGGGGCTGCTGTACCCTTGCTATAAAGCTCCCAGCCATAAACTTTGCCCATCAGCGCCGGTGAAGAAGCCGACGACTTCTGCATTAAGATTTTCTCAGGGTGGACTTGTATGGTAACGCTCGAGTCGAGCGAGCAGCCAGCCCGTGAAATCCGTTTAATCAGGCAGGCTGGTGGCTCTTCGAAACTTTAATCCCCCCCCCTCCTCTTTTTCTTCCATGGGAGCAGATCCCTTCGACTACTTCCTGCTGGACGGGACGAGCGGTGAGTTGCGGACGGCGAAGCCCCTGGACCGCGAGGCTCTGGAGAACTCGACGGGCGTCCTGACTTTCGGGGTGAGAGCCCGGGAGGTGGTGGATGGCCAGCCGGGTGGCGACAGGTCGACCGTTACCGATGCGGAGGCGACCGTCACTATCAAGGATGTCAACGACGAGCCGCCCTCGTTCAATCGCAGGGAGTACGGCATCTCCATACCGGAGAACATCGCCGACGGCACGCCCCTGCCCCACCTCGACATGATGGTGCGGGACCCCGACGTCGTAAGTCCACGTGATTTTAAGATCACGTCCCTACTTCCATTCAGTTTCCTCTGTACTCATTCGTTTCACGTTTTCTTTTTTTTCCGAAACGCAAACTAAATTTTGCATATGTGTAGAGCGCGTACGTGTCTATGCACAAACAAAAGTTGTTCAGTGTATAGAAATACAATTGTGCAAACTTGATTTAGGCACAATGTGTAGGATTGCTACATGTGTAGGATCGGACCCCTACAAACTTAAAAGTGTATCCAGCATTGGGAAAAAAAGTGTATGGTTGAGTATTGTTTGCATACAAAAATTTATTTCATTTTGGTACAAAAAATAAACTTTCGTTTGTACAGTATTGGGTTTGTGACAACAATCTGCAACATGTGAGTTACTGTCCGTTTATTGAACAAAAAAATTTTTTCGTGTTGCAGTCAGATTTTTGCGTGTATAGAAGGGGCTATTTATGTACCCTTTCATTGTCTTTGCCTCATTAAAATCGCGTTGAGAGATGTTCTAAGAATACCGAGGTACATGAGAATAAAGAGAATAAACTCACCTCTTGAACAAATATTTGTCCGCACAGAATCGGATGGTTGATGGCGGTTCTAACTTCGTCAAAAGGTCTACTTTTACCACAGTGGTTTATTAGAGTTCGTTAAATCAGTCAACTATATTTTTCTATTCATTTCTTTACAGGTAAACTTGAAATCATCAAAACCTAAGGTCGCATGCACTTGTCAAAAGTATAATGATTTACATCGCACATAGTTTGAAGTTTCGAGTGAATCAGTTAACAACTTGAAAAATATATTCTTGTTCCGAAAGCTTCTTTTTGTTTCAGTGCAAGCTGTTTTTGATATATTATATTATAAACTCCAAACTTTGTCTAACAATAAATAAAGCTTTTGTAAAGATATGATCTTAGGTTTTGTTGATTTTGTATCGGTCTTTACGTAAATAATCAGTTACGATTATTAGGTACATCAGTTAAATAAATTATGATAAAAGTAGACCTTTTGGATCTCATTAAGGTTGAATTATATTTTAAAAGTGACCTTGGTACTATTTTTATAAACAATGACACAAAATTTCCTCATTTT
Source organism: Copidosoma floridanum (assembly GCF_036245765.1). NCBI lineage: Eukaryota > Metazoa > Arthropoda > Insecta > Hymenoptera > Encyrtidae > Copidosoma > Copidosoma floridanum. Next base: position 9,538,389 of record NW_028321890.1, on the reverse strand, counting down.
TTTCGTAATTATATTTTTTGTGGACTCAATCTATTTTAGATGTATTTTTTAAATTTAATTATAAAAACCTTTGATATTTTATAATTAATCTACGTAATGAGCTGAAAGTAACAATAAATTTTAAAAGTTAGTAAACAGAGTGAGTTTTACTTACCGAGTAAAATTGGATTTTCTTTTTAAAAGTAATATAACAGCGATGGGATATCGATATGATTTATATCACGATTTTTTGCGATCGAACACGTTATCAGACTTGATTACAACGAAATTCCTTGTTAAATATTATTCATAAATGTATATGGTTTTAAAAAAAGTTGCATAAAGTAAAATTTTGGAATTAGTATTACACTGATATTCGCTCATCAAATAAGAGCTACATCTGTTTATTGGATTTTTAATTATTCATACTTCATTGATTGCCACTGCCAGTACGAAACGTGAACACAGTTTTAATTGCCGAGTAAAATTTGGTGAGTAAAATAAAGGCTCTCTCGTTACGAAAATGAAGCGCAGGGGGAGGGGCAGGTAAATTGCGCCATTGTTGGAGAAAATTTGAATACTAAAAAAGTTCGGGGCCAATCGTGAAATATATGTAGATACAGTCGAGTGAAAGAATACACGATTTGCAAAAGGTACGAGCGAGCACGAAACAGATAATATGATTTCATTCGACAGGGCTTGAATTCGGTATTCTCTCTGCGGCTGGAGGATATCACTGGGGCTTTTACCGTGGAACCGACCCAAGCAACAGGCAGCACTTCGGTGAACATCCGAGTGACTAATGGCTCATTGGACTACGAGAATCCCAATCAGAGAAAATTCATCATTCTGGTACGTATGATATTATATTCTCAATACTTTTTTATCATCATGTGAAACTCTGATCCTGTCAAATTTCATCACTTGAAATGAAATATTAGTAAGCTATTTTCTATACTTTCCTATTCTTTAATTTGTCTTCATGCTTTACCCCGTCCCACCACCAAAAAAAAAAATTACTCCAGAGGTTGCCATTGATCCAAGTTTTGAAGTTTTTAAATGCTTAACGTAGCAGTTAACTTAAATTAATTACAGAACAATTTGTAGCTATGATTGATATTTTTAATTGGAAAAAGCGATTTTTAAGTTGTAGCTAACTTAAAGTAACAACATTGTACGAGGTATGATACTTAAAATATTCGTGTTGACAAAATTTGGAATATTTTTTAAAGTTTAAAAATGAACAGATGTTTTTTAAATATCCAAAAAATACCGTAACTTTTTTAAGCTTGCCTACACTGGTACGTATTTGTTTTATTTTATCCCAATAATGAACATATTTGGAGGGTATCATTTTCTTTTCATATTTAAAGAATATTATGATATTTTCCACTACCTAAGAGTGTAAATTCAGTTAAACTGGGATGAGGCTAGTCAATAAATCAGCCATTCACAAAAAATAATTTTTATTAATTTTTACTTTGGAAGGCACCATTTTTTATCACATGGAATATAAACTTCTCTGGTTCGCAATTAGTACAACCGACTTGTCATCCGCATTGGCATCCACACCTAAATCCTAATCATAAATACAGTGTGTTGAAGATTTAAATAGAAAAATCAAATTTTTTACAGCATAAATTTCGGTATTTTTTTTTCAATTTTGTTGTAAACATTTTTTTTTAAATATTCTTTTTTTTTTATACTTTGAAAACGTTTTCAATAAAATTTTTGAAGGTTTTGTATTTAGTTGATAAAAAATGTCGGTAGATGTGTATCTATAATCGGAGTTATAATAATAATAACGCGAAACCTAAAAGAAACGTATCATTTATTTAAACGAAGTACAGCCGAGAAAAAGTATTCATACTTGCTTCCTTCGCTCCTTTCAAGGAATTCGTCGTTATCTTTTACAAAGGAATACCTGTGTACAAGTTTATCTTTCGAGTGCACCTTTCAGTCCCTTTTTTCTGCTTATTTGAGCTTCGCTGATTAAAACAGTTGTACAAACGAAAGTAATAAGCGACTTTTGTACAGCAGGTAGTACTTTTAAAAGCGTATAAATCCAGGTAAATGATGAAAGAAGAAAAAAAGTAAATTGTCGCGAAAGGGGAAGAGACGAAGGAGCGAGGACATGGAAATATTAACAGATAGGTATAGGAGGAGGAATAAATTCATCTTGGATTTTCCAGGTGGTGGCCGAGGAAGTTCACACAAATCCAAGACTTTCTTCCACCGCTACGGTAACAGTCGGCATTACGGATGTTAATGACAATGCGCCCTCGTTCTTGAGTCCCTCGTACACGGCTCTGGTCTCGGAAATTGCCGGGCCAAACACCCCAATAACAACGATCACGGCTAGAGATCGTGACAGTGGACGGTGAGTCCAGCAAATTAAGTGACCTCTACTATATGGTATACATTTGCGCGTACCTCCCTTCCTGCCTGTCTCTCTATCTCTCCCTCTTGTCAATTACTTTGCCAACTTAATTAGCACTGGATCGTCCGAGATGATACTTAATTAATGCGTAAACTTCGTACACATAGTGAAGTGCTCTCGACTATTGGTCCTTTGACGCTCGCCTGTACTTAGAATTCACTTTCAATTTGTTGGAATAACGTGGAAAGTGATTTTCGCATGACTTTTCTTTTCAATACATTTCATATTTACTTTTTTTTTTTTTTTTTTTTTTTTTTTTTTTTTTTTTTTTTTTTTTTTTTTTTTTTTTTTTTTTTTTTTATAGTGCGCATTTAGTAAATGCCTTTTGTAGTTAACATGTTATAATTCAGCTTGAATGAAAGCTGGAATTAAAGTTTATCGGTCGAAAATAAAATTCGTTTCATTTCGTGTATCTGGGTGGTGGGTAAAAATGGCAAATTGCTTGAAATAACTAAGATTTTGTAAATGTTTTTTTCTTTAAGCTGCTATAATTTTTGTTCGGTGGCACTCAGTCAAACCAAATTTGTTTAATTTTCAGGGCTCGATTTCAGCGTTTATACTTAATGAAAACAGAGTTTTGGCCTTTTTGAATATTTTCTTATATCGCTTTTAGAATTAAAAATTATGTCGATATTCACCGGTTCCCGACGGTATAAGCTCTATTAAAATGGAGAATAATTAAGAATTAAGTTTTTTATTCATCATGTGATTAGAGATCACGTGGTTGTGAGTCAAATGATATTTGAGGGTTGTAGAAATAATTAAGTTTGAGAATAATTTCTACAACTATTTTTGTAGTGAAAAATGTAATTATAATTACAGTTTTATTGAATTATGTATTCTTATTGGATTGGACAAAATGTAATATGCAAATGACAGTTATAACGTCATAATTTATCGGTTAAGTTTCACAGTATTTTATTACGATGAAAATCAACGTGTTATATACGAATTAAAAAAAGTTTAATAGTTAGTAAGACTGTTTAAAAAACAAGTGTACAAAGTGTTCCTGATATATCTGGTAACCACCTTTGTCTCATTCAATTGCATCTCGAGCCCTGGACGCTGTCTGAGCCAGTTACTGTAAACTCAGCCACGTGTATATAAAATTGTATGCATACAGTAATCCTTATTTTTACGCATATGTATATATATGTTGATTCTAAGAAGATATTCGATTTAGTGTACTACTAATGCAACAGCCAATCTATTTTGTCTTCCCCGTGAAAGAAAAGTCAAATCCGCTCCAGAGTTATATTATTCTCTCTGACTAAACAAGTTAACCATGAGTATTCGTTAGAAACCATTGTATTAAAAAAAAAAAAAAAAAAAAAAAAAGTCTACTATACCTCAACAATTGTCTCAAAACTGACATAGCTTTCTTTCGTCTATTTTGCCAATCGCAGTTTCGGAGCAGCCGGAATAGTATACCAGTTGATAGGCAAAGGCTACGAACATTTCTCGGTGGACAAAAAGTCGGGAAGCATTTCCGTAGCACCCTGCCCGACGCCAGGAACGTCTCCTTGCCTCGATTTCGAAGAACAGAGCGAATACTTCCTCAACTATAAGGTAATACACCTGCTAACCAATAGATTGGTGTCAGAAGTGGACTCACATGGGGGTCTTCTTTTTTTTTCTATGGCAGGCGACGGACGACTTCGGCAAGGGACAAACGACGAGCGTCTCGCTGCGGTTGAGTTTGGCCGACGCGAACGACAGCCCGCCCAAGTTCCAGCACAGAAGCTACCGCGCGGTGATAGACGAGGGCGCGGAAAAGTTCGAGCCGGCGTTGCGAGTGCAGGCGCGCGACCGCGACAAGACTTCGAAAATAAGTTACTCCATCGTTGGGGGCAACGAGCTGGGGATCTTTGCTGTCGACTCGGACTCGGGAGAGTTGAGTCTCGCGAAGCGCGCCCCCGTCGACGCCGCCAATGGCTCCGTCGTCCTTTTCGTCCAAGCGAGCGACGGCAACTTCAGCGATCGGACCGTTGTCACGATCAACGTGCGGGACGTCAACAACAACGCCCCTGCCTTCGCTCACGATCTCTATACGGCTAGTATACCCGAGATTTCGCCGATCGGTAAGTGCAATATCATATTGGCCTTTACGTTGCCTTTGATCGTCGGTAGAAAGTTACCCATTACAAAAAGTTGTAGGAAATAGTACCAATCTATCAACGCTCGAAAATAGTAATTTTCGTGGATAATAAAGAGATCTTCAATAATTTAAGCCAATAAAGTTTTCGTTACTTCTTTTGAATTGGGCTCGCCTTCTCTCGAAACTTCGGAATCCCACCACAATGTGTAAGGATGGAAAAGCTGGTGGCACTGACAGTCACGAACCTTCTCTACCCCTTTTTGAAACTCGCCATTTTATGGAGATTAATCTAGGACAGTGGCGATGTGGCGCTAGTGATATGGGGCCGATCCCAATTAACTATAGCAAAAAATATTGAGATTCCACCTTTTTTTGTTTTTGACAGTTTATCGAGTTTGGACAGATTGGTACCATTTCAGCGCTCGGCCATATTTCATAAGATTAATAGAGTTTAATTAGTTAAGCACCAAGTATAAAAATCTAACAATGATAATCTTATTAGCTACTAGGAATCAAATGTTTGAATTTTTCTCGTAATGAACCAATGTCGGCCCAATGTATAATATATATACCTTTCTCTGGGTGTAGTATTAGGAGTTTGACCGACTCAGTAAATTTCTTACATCATCTTTGAATTGGTACATTTCGGAGCGCTTATTCGAGCTGATACCTTTGGTAGTATTTTTTAAATTTTTTTATTTTTACTTTTTTCCACACAAGTTGCTAAGATTTCTACAGTAGCAGCTAGCACTTCTCAGCAAATTTAAACAGAGTTTTATGTTCTAGGGGCTCACGATTTGATTTTTATTTTCACTATACTTTACTCGACTAAATTTGATTTTGAGTACACGTTAGATTTTAAAGCTGATCCGATGAATAGTTGAGTTGAATGCGTTAAATACCGTGTCTTAAGTTGATAAAAAAAATTTAAAAGTGTGTGCTTAATTTTTTAGTACAACTTTAGTTGAATAAAAACTTTATTAAATTTAATTTTGCATAGTTCAAATAACCCTCTTCCACCGCAGATACCGTTTTTCGTAAATTCTCCGAATTTCAAATTGACCATGCTGTCCATAAAATTGACAATTAGATTTTTTCACAGATGTTTGTAACATGGGCTTATTGTGATTGTACTTACAGGAACGATTGTTGAGGAGCTTACTGCGACAGACGCCGACAGCGGTATCAATGCCGAGCTAGTCTACAGAATTCAGAAGGGAGCGTTCAACGATTTCTCCGTCAACAAAACCACTGGTGCTGTTTTTGTATCGCACAAATTGGATTACGATCAGCGAAACACCTATCACGTAGAAGTCATAGCATTCGACAAAGGTGAAAGGAACATATTTTTCAGTACAAATTGTTGTTCATCGACATTTGAAATTGTTTTATTTTTCTATAAGGCTAGACCCCTTCGATGTCATCAATTTAATAATTACGAAGATCATTAATACTTGAGATCTTAGCAGTTGGATGCTAACGCAAAGTAAAATTGTGTGCCCACAGGCTCGCCAAGCTTAACTGGCACGACGACGCTGATGATAAACGTCGAAAACAGCAACGACAAGCCACCCCATTTCAATCCAGAGGTGCAGCGAGCTGAAGTCACGGAAGACACCGCGATCGGCACAGTCTTTGCGACTTTGAAGGCCATGGACCCCGACAGCACGGATCCCGAAGCCCTGAGCTTCAAGCTTTCCGAGCCGATCGCGGCGATCGACAGAAACGGTCAGCAAGTCAATGGGAGTGGTGCTGGATTCAAGGATTTCTTTGCCGTCGATCGCAAGACAGGCCAGGTTTCAGTGGTTAAGCCGTTGAACCGAGACGTTGCGGCTACAGTCAGCTTGGCGGTAGTCGTCACCGATACCTCAGCCCCGACGCTGCAACAGGGAAAAGGTGCGCTGTATTTTTTTTCTCTTATTGTTGTAGCATCATTTATTTGCTTACGCGTAGGAGGAAGCCAGCGTGATAAGTTTGTATACGTTTGATGTTTAATTTTTTTTTTTTTTTTTTTTTTTTATCTCCCAAAGTAATTCAATGATATTTTAAATCATTTTTATTGAAGACGACTATTCTGCAAGTGTATAGGGCTAACCTTATAAGTTTAGATTTTCTCAGATTTTTTAAACTTAATTACAACGTGTATCTCATGCACTGAATCAAATAGGTTGTGAAACTCAATTTATTACATACTTAAAGCATTTGACGCTGTAAAATACTTAATACAACGGTCGTCCAAAATGTTCAAAGTTCGACCACACACACAGATAACTCGCTTTTCCTATGCAAATATCAGAACGTCAAATCGTGAAACACGACAATCCCAATTGGTTAACGGTTAACAAAGACTATTTATGTAGGAAATTTAATGATAACATAAAATTAATATACAATTACAACCTAATTATGTTTTTAATAATAAACCAATTTAAAGCTTAATGATGGTTGCAAAACTGCGACTTATTTATCGAATTAAATATAAGTGCACAGTGTGCGATCTCGTGTGTTGGGATAACTGTCGGTAACAAATGTCGACGCCTATTATGAAAATAAGCATAGCACAAATGGTCCAAGGATAGTAAGCACAACTGAAGCACTTGGACGAAAAAATTGCCCATCTATCATATTCTCATGATAAGAAGCACGACTCGATCATATTACATGATGAGCAGCAACACACGGCAAACCACCAGTTTATTGCAAATATTTGTCTAATCAATTATAGGCGATTAATTTTAGGGTTCAAAAACATGTATTTCTATGAGCAATACTTATGTGTACTGATTTTACATATGAAGCAGTCCAGTTCACACATTATTAGGACGCTGAATCGCTTATTTTTTTCCACAATATTTCATCAAGATGTGGTAGATCGTTTTTGTATACTACGGATTTTTAATATACGAAATACGTGGTATCCCATAAAACGTACTACTGCGTATTAATTCTATATAATTTTTTTTTACATGCACTGTAGGTCCAAAAAATTTTACATTGTAATCAATAGTTGAAACGGAAAGCTTATTTATTTTAAAAATTCGTCTGATGAAAAGTATATTGGGTGACATTAACGATAAATCGCATGAATGTGCAGGTACTCTGATTGTGACGATCATAGAGGTGAATCACTTTGCTCCTGAATTCATTCGGCCATGGACGAGGGAGGATCCAAGGTACTCGATAGAAATGCAAGAGGAGCAGCCAACTGGAGCAATAGTTGGGGCGTTCACGGCGACTGACGCGGATAATAACATCGCGGCGTACACCATCGAGCCACCCAGCCCCTACTTTCACATAAATAACATTACTGGTCAGCATTTTTTCCTCCTTTATGGTTTTTACATGATCAAATGATTTCGTATCATCTATTTTTCTGATAAGTCGTGGTTCCCCTAGTATTTCACTTATTTCACGAAGATTTTAAACAAACTCTGTAGGTATCGTTCGAACCAGTCAAGTTATCGACTTTGAAGAGACGAAACAGCTGGAATTCACTGTGTTTGCGTACGACACGGGAGTCCCGCAGCTGAAGTCGAGTGCAAAGGTCGCGGTGACGATAATCAACGTCAACGACGAGGATCCTAGGTTCGAGAAGAAGTCGTACAATGCCACGGTCAAGGAAAATTCACCCCCTGGTACGCGCGTCACGCTGGTGAAAGCTGTGGATACCGATGAAGGTCCTTTCGGCGAAGTCACTTACAGCCTGATTGGAGAGCACGCCTCTGACTTCAACATCGGTACGTTTGACTGTTGTTTTGTCGTGATGAACCACTCATGAAGTTGGGTGTTGTTTATGTGACTCCTGCTTTTATGCGCATGATGTTGAACCAACTGTTACCATGTCCCCGTCGCTCATTTAAGGCCACGACAATGGAGAAATAACAGTCGGCGGTGCAACGGTGCTGGATCGCGAAGTCGTACCCGAGATAACAATATCGGTTTTGGCGAGCGACAGTGCACCGGTGAATTCGCGAAGGACAACATCGGTACCCGTTGTCATAAAACTCGTTGATGTCAACGACAACCGGCCTATTTTTACACAGCACAGTTATCGAGCTTCGGTCGCTGAGAACTTGTCCGTCAATCCACCAGCTCCTATACTGCAGGTATGCAATTTTTATCAACTGAAAGCGTACAGGTATAACATTTTTCAAATAAAAAAGTGATAGGAAACGTAGAACATTTTGTTGTTTTAACTCATATACAGACCAAAATAGGGATGTTTCGTAGGCTAAAATGGACGTTGTATAATTTTTTAAATATTTTTTCACATAGTTACAAAATCTTTGTACAACTTATCATAATTTTTTCATCACATTAGTACCAATTATAACATATTCGTTTAATAATTTCCCAAAATGTATAAAATTTGTCATTAATATTGGTGTTTTTCACATGCAGGACTTGTACTTTCAGGCATTTTTTCAAGCAAACATCTGTTGTATGTAGTTTTTTTAGCAACTTAATTATTGTATGAATATTATAAAATTGATTATGTAAAGTTAAAAACAAACACAATATCAGTTTTGGAAAATCAGCTGACAATTTCTTATGAGAAATCAGCTTTTTTTATCAACAGTGAGGGGTCCTTAATTTCGAAAGTGCACTTTATTTTAGTTGTAAAAAACGATAAATGCTTATTTCACCTACGTGTATTTCGACGACATCTCGGTGCAGCGACTATTCATTATTCCAAAAAGCCAATCACGAGTCAGTTCACGTTGCCTTTTTTTTTACTGCTCTGTAATTTTTCTTGAACTTATATCAGTTTTTCTTGAAAATATTCTATATAATATTGGATCATCAGAAAATTGTTAATACAAGCTGTTGTTTCGAACAGGTACGAGCTATGGATCACGATGAGGGTCTTAACGGAGACGTGTGGTACAAAATAATAAAAGGCAATGAAAATGGTTCATTCAGTCTCAACCCAGAAACTGGAATTCTGTACCCAGCTGTATCTCTCTTGGGAAGAGCTCAATCTTACAAGATCAAGGTGGAAGCGAGAGACATGGCTGGCCAAGGACCACACTCCGACACTTGCCACATTTACGTTCGCGTCATCCCCGTGAATCAGCACAAGCCAGAGTTCATCATGCCAGAGTTACCCAATGCGACGGTGGAAGTTCCAGAGGTATAAGATTACTTTTGTTCGTTATTTTAGAGATCACGTTTTATCTCCCAACATCTAATATTTGTCATCGGTTGGTGTTTCAAACATAAAAATGGCCAATGCTTTATTGGGCATTGATTAATTTTTTGTAAAAGTTGTAACATAATTTATAGAAAGGTGAATGTCTCAATTATCCATCATTTTTCTATACATCTACATTTTTTCAAACATGACATTCACCTTACTGTTCAAATGAGAAACAGTATCGCGAAAAGATCGTGTCATTGGACGAGGTGTAAATTTCAACAATTATTATTTTTAGAACGCAGGAGAACCAAGCTACTTAGTCATGACGGTAAAAGCTCTTGACCGAGATTCTGGGGATAACGGCAAAGTCAGTTACCACATGAAAGTCGGAAACAGAAACGTCCAAGAAACTGAAGAGTTTTCAATCGACCAAGATTCTGGAGAGCTCCGCTCGAAGATAATACTCGACCGTGAAACCAAAAGCAAATTCGAGGTAGGTAGTGGGACATTTTTTTTTTTGATCCATAATAAAAATAGTGCCAGTACTGAATGCTGTTGTAACACTCGATTGGATTTAACCCGTACTTTCCAGCTCGTTCTCGTGGCAGCAGATCATGGAAGTCCAACGGCTTACGAGACTCTTCGTCTGCTGACGGTTATTTTGATCGACACGAACGACAACGTGCCCGAATTCTTCGAAGATTACCACTTCGACGTTCCAGAGAACCGCCCGAAAGATTACTACGTAGGAAAAGTCACTGCCGAAGACAAAGACGAAGGGAGGCACGCCAAAGTTTATTACTACATAAAGTCTGGTGAGCAGAAGATGTATTTTTAGGATTTTCGTATGGGATTCAAGCCAGTAAATAACAAAAATACAAAGTTGTTAGTTTAGTAAGGAAATGACCAATTTTCACAGGAAACGCAAATCATTCCTTCTACATCGACAAGTCGGACGGAAGCGTTTACACAAACTGCTCGTTCGATCGGGAAAAACGAGAGAGTTATCTCTTGACTGTGCTCGCAGCCAACGACCCGGACCTCTACATCGATCCACGGGATAGCGATCGTGGACGCAAAAACCCGGAGCACGGCTACGTCAACATCACGATAAAAATACTGGACGAGAACGATAATCCGCCGAGCTACGAGAGGAGCGCCTACTTTGCTGGGGTCAATTCCATGGCTAACATAAACGAACTGGTGACCAAGGTGACAGCTTCGGATCCGGATCTCGGTAAAAACGGGACCCTCCAGTATTACGTGGCTAGCGCCAATCTTTACAAGTACGGCTCCAGCAAACCGAGTGGCTCGATCGTGCCGAGTCCGTTCAATGTCACGCAAGATGGAAAACTCGTTACCAGCGGCTATATGGCGGAATACAACCAGGATCGATTCATCGTTGAGATTGTGGCCAAGGAAATCGCTTCGCCAGAGAGATTTTCCGTAGCTAAAGTTCACGTGAGTACCTCTGAAGATGAATACAGCTGTGTGTTTGTAAAGTATGGCGTGCGTATGTCTCCGAGAGTTCCAAACATCCAAACATAGTCAAATTGAATAGACTTTTTTTGTTAAAGAAGCACCTCTTAGCGAATAAATTACTTTTGTTTTATTAGATGACACCGGTACAAATGGGTGGAGAAAGTTGAAACTTTTTGATTCCAAACAGAAATAACTGTTTCGAATATTTTGGCCAAAAGTATCGAAACATCGCAGTCAAAGACTGATGTTTATGACTTTCCTTCTTGTAGATGAATGTTAAAACCTCTTTTATTTTAGCTACGAAAAAAAGGTTATGGACATTTTAACCATACAAGTGTTTTAAACTTTATCATCCATTTGTGTTATTGGCATCAAACAAAAAAACTGTGTTATGTACTTGTAAGAAGATTTAAGCTAATTGAAAAGAACAAAAAAAAGAAAAACATTTAATTTCTATTTGAGTTATCTAATTAGGTTTTTAGTAGATACCTAAAAAACTTTGTTGTACTTAAAAAAATTTGCTTGTTTTTTTTTCAACATAGCTTCATAACTAGAAATGTATGGAAAATGGTGTTTTTATACAGGTTTGGGTCTTTGAACCAAATCAGCTCATCAGGGTTATACTCTCAAGGCCACCAGAAGAAGTTAATCGAGAAAAGGACGAAATTATACTAGAATTATCAAACGCCACTCAAAGTCGTGTAGTAGTTGATGACATCCGTTTTCATGTCGATTTGTCTGGCCATATTCGTCACGAGTGGTGAGTTCATATTTCAAAAATCAAATTTTAAGCTTGATTTTTGTCATTTCAGAATAGTTTTAAGTACTCTTTGCCACTATTTTATTATTCTTGAGCCCTGTTTGAATAATGTGTGACATAAATAATATTATTGACAGTTCTTACCGTTTCAAATGTCGAAAAGCATAGTAGTTTTCCGTTAGTGTGATTTGATTTGCTTTGTAAACTTTCCATATAAAATTTCATAAACTTGAGAAATGTTGTAAACAATATTGATCTTTTACTTACGTGTTTCTCTAACTAATTCATTTATTTTAAAATAAATAAACTTACATACATTAGATTAATGTAAAAAATTATGGAACGCCCATTGCTTTTTTGTTTCAGGTGTGATATGTACCTCCACGTTGTGGATCTTAAAACCCAGACTATATCACCCATTCCTCAAGTTCTCAAAGTCATTGATTCAAAATACGATTTTTTGAAAGAATATTACACTGGATTTGCCATCGAGAACGTTGTACCTGCGTACGTCGGTGCTCAAGAAGAATCGTTTGACATTGCATTAGCCGCTCTCATTGCTTTGCTCGTGGTATTGTTTATTGGTGCTGTTACCGTGACTGCTGTTTGCTGTTGTCTCAAACATTGGGTTATCACTGTGCCGAGTGATATTCGCAAGAAGGATGGCCTTATAAAAAAGCAGATCATTGATGAGTTGAACACCACGGAAAATCCACTGTGGATCGAACAGTAAGTTCTAAAATTTATCTTTAAAGTTGTTTAAGGTGCGCTGTTGCGTGAGTAAAATCTATGATAGCGCAGTCAGTGGGGGATGAAATTCTTTCGATTTTGGTCGTGATTCTGTTGAACCTTGTACTTAGTTTTTAGTATTATAATTGGTGCGGAATAACATCCCGAATGATAATTAGAATTTCAGTGGCGGAAGCCTTTTTGAAAAAGTTGTTCTGGTCTTCTTTTTATTTAAGATCAGCTGGGAAGAATATAGTTTTCGTACGATGGGTACATGCAAAAAAATCTCTCCTAAAGGACGGGGTTTCTGTATGTTTGTGTCAAAGATGCGAATGTCCGTTGTCTTTCCGAAGGCGCAAACTCGTATTTGGTGCCCATGGGTACACTTTGCGCCCATGGTAAGATAATATTTTTATTTGTTGATATAAAAAATGGATAAGAACTGTAAAAACCGTTGTCCGTTCATTGGCTCAAAGTATTCTTATTCATGTTTCAAATCACCTTTTTTAAAGAAACATGTAAATTAGTTAAACTTGGAAAGTATCCAATTTTGTCAGTCATGTTACAGTAATAATAATGACACCATATACCATAGAGATAAAGATTAATTATAATTTCTTATTGACTAATATTTGCATAATTTTAAACGAGCACCAATAAAGTGGCATGATTTTAAAATTTTACACCCAAAACAATAATTAAACTTTAGTGGAATTCAACATGAAATATCGTGATTCAAATGAAAAAAAGAAAAATATTTTCAGAGAAAAGCTTTCTTAAAAGTGAAAAAATTAAAATAAAAACAAAACAAATGTATGCTTTCATAATCATTTCCTGTATGCCAATGATAAGTATCTAAATAGTAAAAGACTAAAGCTAATCATAATTGGTCACTAGATCATAGGATATGACCAATAATTATTACATGTATTTTCACTAGTATATTCGCAAATACTGACATCCATTTTCAACTATTAGGCCTTCAAAAATTTTTCTATGGAAAATTTAATTTAAAAAATTAATAAAATTTGGAAAAAAAACATTGATACGTTAATTTTCCTTTTCTTGTGTTTAATATGAATCAGTCAAAGAAATTATGAGATAAGACCGATCATCTACATACATTTTTTATACATTTTTTAGAAAAGTTTTTTAACGAAAGTCAACTTCTAATACCAAGATTTCAGAAACATTTTTCAAACACTCGCGTATTTTCAAGACCTAAAAAAACAATAAACGATACTACGTAGAAAAATATTAGTTTTTTTTATCTAGTGACGTACGGCATCAGGGCAAACACTTGATTCGAGTGACCTGCAAGGTATGACCCTGGTTGTATGCGCACCAACTGCAAATTTTATTTTTTCTATTGAGAGTGCAGTAAACGTCCAAAGGTATACTGCTAGAAAAATGTTTTTTACATTTAATAAATATGTGTTAGAAGCCAAGTTCAGAAATAATTAAAAAAATGAATTAAAAACTTACGTTCAATTTTAATTAAAAAAATTTTTAACTTTGTCTCTATTTTTTGAACTTAACATTTTTTGTATTAAAGTAACTTCAAGAAGTATATAAAATTAATAAGCTAGTGTAAGAATTATTTGTATGTATCAATACATACAAGTTATCATGGTCTGCATTGGAGATAAAATAAATATCTTTCAAAATTCATTAGTGTATGATGATGAATTTGTTAATATTTTATAAGCAGTAATGGAAATAATATTTTTAAAATATTTCATATTTATGAGATAAATTTAGTCTAACAGTTGTAACGTTTTTGATTTAATGATTACTATCAAAATTTTAAAGAAAATGTTAAATAATTGAAGTATTATAGGTAGATTATTACAAATTAAACTGTATAACATTGTTTGCAAGTAATTAAATTTTTGTTTGCTCCTATTTTTAGGGTTTTATAAACAGTTGATATCATTCATATAAGTGTAGTTATACTTTTTATTTGAATTGCATGATTTACTAATAACATAAAAACTTGACACAAGAATCTACAAAAATGTGTATACTTCCATAACGTTGAATTAATTTTTATATAAATTTATTTTTTCGTGTCTTAATATTTTTTAAATTAACTAAATAGTAACATTTTATTTAAATTCTGATTTTAAATATTGAGTAGAAACATTTTTTAATAGTGTAATATATAATATTATTATAAAAACTGTATTTTTTTTAGTTAGGCTATATAACTTAAATATATTTTCGTATTAACATTTATTAAATTGTATCTCAGTGTAATGTTGGTAAACTATCGTTAATACATTAACTACTTAATCATTTTTTTTTCCCTCTCATTCCTTCGGAATTTTCCATGTTGATTCAAAAGTATATAAAGTAGGAGCCAACGTACACATCCAAAAATAAGTTAATCACCTGTAAGTTTGCTCGTATAGCTGCAGCACAATGACCAACTATGATTCATGCACATGCACGCTGACCGGAAATGGGAAAATAATATTATTCCATACACGAGTAACTAAAAGCATTTTCAGAAAAAACCAGCAAACGCAAAAGTTTAACTGGGAACAGCTACACTGAGATATAATGCTACAATAACTCAGAGTTAACGAAAATAATATTAAATGCTAGAATTGTTACATGTAGTTGGAAACAACCCATGCATACATGCTACACTGTTAGCAAGTAACAACATTACATGACCGATAGAAGTATTAACTACGGTAACTTAGCGGAGCAACCTTATTCACTTTCAATTATCCGATTTTTACCGTTCGTATTCGCAGGCGAATGATGTACCGAGTAACCCTCTTTTTATCGCACTAACAATTTCATAAAACATTAACAGTAGTCTAATTTGTAATCTGGTTAAATTCTGTCATTTTTTCAATTGTAAAGGGAAACGGGAAAGTTATAGCCCTTTCCCCTTTTCGTGACTTAGAGATATCGAGAGAGAGAGTCTGCACTCCTGCCTCCAAAACCGGTAACGGAATTTCCGATTCCCCAGGGCACCACGAGCCGACTTCCTCTCCAACGAATAGCAGCGAAAAAAATGTTGACCTAAATTCGACCAGAAATTCTGAATTATTTTTGCAACATTATAATTAGTCAAAACTACCCGTAAACCAAATTATGTTAACTCGTGACAGGCGTTTTATCTTCGTTATTATCCTTACTATACAACTAAATAATAATAATAATAATAATAATAATAATAATAATAATTGTTATCATTATTGTTATTATTATTATTTAATTATTAATAATACAAGCATTACAGCAATAATATAACTATAAGTATTACAGCAACGGCTACCGTTACTAATGTTTTATTATTAATACCATTTGATATACGTAACACACCGACCGTTTAGGTACCGGAGCATTCAAGCGAAATGTTAAGCGATTTTCGCTGCTCTTTTTGCTACAAATTCGATTGAATAAACGAACAGCGCCTAGCATTAATATATATTAATAATATTGTATCTTAATGTGAATATTCAGTTGCGATGGAAAATCTGTAAAATTTGGATGTAAAAGGGAAAGGAAGGGCATGAACAAGTGAATCACCTTCCCTTCTCTTAACGCATGGAGGGGAGTGAGCCGGATATGGGAAGTACCAATTTCTGAGTGGCTAAACTAGAGCAGTTCTAGCCAATTAGATTTTCGGCTATTGTCTTTTCTTCAAAATTTTCCCCCGGCAAGCTTTCCTGCGTTTTTCGAGCCAGCGCGTGACCGAGGTCCGCTACTCCCTATAAAAAAGCCTTGAGGCCTCGAAAAGGCTCCCACTTTATTTTCACCCCTCGAACGGTAGACCGAGTAGTTGGAGTCCGCCTCTGCTACCATACGATCCTTCACGAGCGCGGTTCAATTTTGGTTTCGGACATCTCGAGGTGGTTCGCCGCGTGTATAAGCGTTTTCTTTTGAGACAAAAATAAGCGTTTAATATCTACTTTATTTTTTTAATTCGTCTTTTCCTTCCGGTGTGGCATAGGATCAACGCGCACACCATTACTCGCTACAATAGTGGTACCCGTGAAATACCGGGAAATAATTAAACAAACGCGTACACCATTACCCGCAACAGTATTGCTTCCCCAGGATCCACGGAAATTAAATAATCTATTGAATTGTGCGTAAAAACTAGAACAATACCTTTACTCGTAACGGTACTGGTAGTTTGTAGATCGCGAACGGAACACCATTCAGTACGCCGCTGCGGGTAATATGGACAAATCTTAGGCGCGCCGCTACCGCGAGTGAGTGCATCGGGGTGCTGCACAGCAGTCGCTTCGAGTCGTATCAAAACAGTCGTAGCCCCTTTTGCAAATACCGTATCGTTTGATTGAACTACCGTTTAGCTCCGCGTCACACCTATGCGCCCAGCGTGTGTCCCGAGTCATTAGGCGAGAGCTTGGACTCAAATAATTCGTCGCGCCGACGTAACATTAGAATAGGTATGCAAACTTCTTTTAAACTCCAAAATTTAATGTTTCAGGTTTTTTAAGTATAACTGTATAATAGTGAACAAGTTTACTATGTTTATTTACAATAATTTTCACATAATTTATGAATAAATTTCGTTTCGTAATTCGAAGTGAGTATTTTACAATTTGTAAAAAGTGTATACATTGTTAGAAAAAAGTATCAGATTTTAAATGTTTGTCTGTTTAAAATAAATCTTTATATACAGTACTTATTAAACTTGACAAATCAATTCATCAAAATCTACGAAAGTTTACGGAAATTTAATAAAATGCCTCTAAACTTCTCATTTTTAGGGTCATATTGTAATTAACATTGCAAAATTACATAATTCTATACTAGTTATTTTTAGAAATGTTCTCAAACTTCATCATTTTTCTAAAAGAGAAAAAAAGAAAGTAATGAGGTTATTCAAAATTAATTTTATTTTATGATGATTCAGAAAATTGAAGCTGTACGAGGAACAGGAATTGACGATGCAAGTATTCAGCGAGCCAGAAACCGGGCTTGCCACCGAAAGACGCGGCAGTAACATGAGTTTGGCGATGGGCGATACATCCCAAGACAATACTTACGCTACGATACAGCATCCACTGCCGGCCAACAGCAGGCACCGTTCATCGACGCCTGACTACACCACTCTCCCTGGAAATCTCAACGTAAGTCACTACAACAGCGCTTATCACGAGTAATTTCAATTAATTTTCCCGCTCGCAACTGTTAAAGTCACAAAAGTCATTCAAACACACAAGTGCGCGCGTGTAGCACAAGGTAGAAGCTTCTGGGATCGACTTTATGTTCATTTTTCGAAATCCAATTTTAACTTTGATACAATTTCTTTAAACATTTTAGACAAGTATTATGTCTACGTCTGCCATTATTACTGTAATATTATTAATTTTACAATTCTAAAGCCTCGAATAGAAATTTTGCCACGAAATTTTATTTTGCACATGGTCGCCAGGCATTTTCATGTAATATGGTAATCTAATCAATAATGTCAATAAACCACCAACTTGGGAAATATCACAGTTTTTGTGAAATTACCTTTACATATTGTAGTTATGACCTAATAATGAAATTAGATTATAAGAATGTAATAACTACAAGAAATAGGCTATAATAATGTAATATCTTGCTAGCTCCCTCTAGATCATGCGCATTTGCCGTAATTTCATATCTATACTAGATTTTTAAGAATGCCAATAAAAACTTGAAAAACTCATATAAAAATTAAAAATCATTCGTTACTAAAAACTACAAAACTGTTTTACATGAAAATTACTGCAAAAATTTATTCCTTTTTACCCCTAAGAAGTATACATCATTTATTCATTGCTAGAACATACGTGGGATCCACGTAGATTTTATATAAAAGTACTGATTTTCTTCGTTAATGTTACACAATATCTGAGGTTTAAAAAAAGTATTTTTCACTTTAAAAATGCGTCTCAAAATTTTTGTGTAGAATCAACGCTTCTTTTTTACAAAAGTATGCAATTAACAATAATAATAATTTATGAAAAAACTAATTCATCAGATACACTTGTTTTTCCATCGTCAAATCAAATGAGTTTTTCCATTATTTATATTAGTTTTTAATTTTTTATTGGGAAAACTATACGAAAATTACAAATTTTAAGTACTTATTAGATAGAAGAAAGTTATTCTAATTAATAAAGTTAAAAAACGTCGAAGTGTAATTTTTCAAAATCCTCAATAATTTATGAGGCTTCAACAATTTTCAATCGTTATATCAGTGTTTATAGTTTTTTGTAAAAAAAAGTTCTTTGAAGAGTTAAAAAAAAGTCAATTGCAAATTAAACTTTGTAAAAAGTTCTCTTAAAAATACCACACGATATTAGTAAATCCTGATTATCTTTAGATTTATTTTATTTTACTTTTTGTATGTAGTTTTAAATATATGAACGCTACAAGCCAATGATAATGCTGAATCAGTATTTTCTCTCAGGTTTTTTAACTGAGAAAGAGAGACAAAACATGATCAGTTTCTTCTAATTCGGGAAATTAATTACATAAGAAATAAGGATACAAGTTCATACAGGCCGTAAAAAGTACTGAGCTGATATTTATTTATACAACGAAAGTAAACCATAAATTTCAGATGTACGAGTCTGCAATGGGCTTTCAAGGTTCGACGTTCCAGCCAGCGACGCTATCTCAGTTGACCTTGGATCATGACGGTCAGCTCCAATTTGTGTCAGGCCTCGTTTAGACCACCACACTCGGGGGGTATCAAGCAACGACTAAGCGTTTGTCAGACACGCTTTTGTGAATATTTATGAAACAAACATACCCGACGTAAGTAGAAGAATGCAGTTAGAATACTAAGAAAGAAGATTATTTAATTTTCGGACATTCAAAATGCATGAAATAAGACCCCTAAGGTAGCTGACGTGAAGAAGCATTTTTTCATCGCTAACTTTGAGTATGTGATTTTGAAGGTATTATCCAATACTAAGAAAGTTTTTTTTTTTGAAGGTCCCGTATTTCAAATGTTTGTGTGTAAGTTCGACTAAGTATTTTATCATCGAAATTGTGTATTATGTATACAGCTCCCGGTTGAATGATTATTTTTATCAATTTAAATTAATAGCCGCTCCAAATATTATTTAATGGAATGTACCTTCATGAATGTGTAAACAAAAGTTGGGGACTCCGAGTCATACTGTTGCTGTAATATATCAAATGAAAGTGAACACTGTTAAATTGTAAACGGTACAACCACCGTAAAAGCGAGAAAGACAGACAGAGCTAGCTCCCACAGGTTGGATTGATGTCTTTGTGCAGTGTTTTTAAAAAATATTGCACACATCCTGGGCGACGTGCCGAAGCTATAGACCGAAGCGCACATATCGAATAAGTGATTGACGAAACATACATTACGTCGCAAAGTTTCGGAGGTGGCTTGTGCAATTCACCATTGAAAAAGTTGACAATAACAAAGAAGTAATGTGGCTAGTCTTCCGAGACGTTTTGGTTTCTAAATTACCTCATACCACATTAGTCACTAAGCCAATGTATTGCAAAACTTTTTTCCTGCTTCAAACGGTTTTTGAATGTCCGTTTCCGCCAATCAAGAGTTGACGAAACCGCAGAACAAAACATCTTTATGAATCACATTGGCTCTGTTCGGAAATGATGGGTTGGTTAAGTATTAAGTTGGTACCTACCCCCACCCCCCACCCCCACTTAACTCACCGACCGTGTGTTCACACATGTAAACAATAGTTAATCAGCTAGTCACGTTTTGGCGCACTTTAAGCGCTTTTAAGGTTAAAGAGAGGACTTGAAAGCCTCAAAGTGCGCCAAAACGTGACCAGCTGATTAACTATTGTTTACATGTGCGAACGCACGGTCAGTTAGTTAAGCCAGGGTGGGGGTAGGTACCAACCAAAAACTTAACCAACGTATCATTTCCGAACAGAGCCATTGCCTACGAAAGCCACTTTTTTACCTCGAATGTTTTGAAAATTTGAATGTTAAAGCTTCAAAATATTTCACAAAGAGCCCCTTAGAAGGATATGAGAGTACTCGAAAAATGAATTGTCGCAAGTTTCTGTCATTAAACGTTAAATTCACGGGGCGTGTGTTTGATTGTAGTAAACAATGTTGACCAAAACATGAAGACTACTCGGCTAATTTCATTTTTTTGTTCACTACAATGGAACACACGCTTTGTTAGTTAGGTGGTGTATCAACCAACCATGACCTAATGAAAACTTTAATATTGACCTAATGAGTAATTTCTCATGTTAAAATAACCTCTATGGTAACGACTGTCGACATCGACCGATTCAAAACGTGCCGGGAACCTTTAATTTGTTATACTATTGATGTTTTAATGTAATTTCATGTAGCATTTATTTAGTTGCTGCTTACAACCATGAGCATAATTTTTCAGAGTCCTGCGGAAATGTTAGTAAATGAAGAGCACGCGCGTGACTTTATTTAAGCTTTCGTTGTCTATAGGAAGCCAGTGGTTCGTGATTATGACAGTTATTTGTTTAAGCGGTGTGATTTGTGTATGTACATACGTAAAACAGCCAGCAGTCAAGCTCAGGGGGCTTATTTGTTTGAAAAATTGAAGCATAAGTATTCAAGAAGAAAATCCCTTTTAGCCATTTTTGTCTCGTAATCTGTTAGCTGAAGACTGTGTGCATCGATTCGTTGAACCCCGATGAAGTATGATGTTAAGCATTTAGCGCTATGCATAGCCAGAACACATTTCCAAAAACCTACATCACATTGTACCAGTACACTCACCTTTAAAAATAATCGAAGTGGTTAAAGAATTCTTTTTTACATTTCCGTACTTGAGAAAACATCGTAAGAAGTGCCAAATCTAATCTATTACTGTATAAGGCAGATAATTTGTGCTTTTTTGTAATTCTTGTTCTATTTTATCATCAAATTTTCTTACCGTACATAATTTTTTTTTAATTTAACTGATTAGTTTACTATATCAAAGTGGTTATATTATAGTGATACCGATATGAAGAGTAAATTTTTATTTTTATTTTTTTATTTTTTTTTACTATAACTAGCTCTGAGTTGAATTTTAACAGTTTTTCAAATAGTGAAAAAAAATCAAAGCGACTTGCAACACTACAAATAGACAAATAAGAGTTTACTCTCAAATGCGTGAAGTGATAAAAAAGTGTAATGGACAAGGATGTAAAGCATAAATTATAATAGATCAACATGTAGCTTGGCCAAATTTTGTATTTAATTTTAAGCGTAAATAAATGTGTAGATTCCGTCCAGCCCAGTTTGCCAAATTTCAAGATAACTCTTGAGTAAATATCGTTTAAAATTATTATTGCTCCACAGTATTGAAAAGAATATACATAATTTGCACTTAAACTCAAGCTTATCGAGATGCCTATAACATTTGTTCTTCAACTTTTTAATGTCATTTGCTGTAAATTTCCAATTTTTCAAATTAAATTTGAACCTTGACTACAACATAAAATTTAAGTGATTGGAGAGAAAATAGAGCTATAATTGATTGTTACGTTATTACCTGTAAATTAATATATTTGAAGGTTAAATCGTTTATTGATTAAAATTCTAACATGTACATGACTACACTGTGATCAACTCACGTCGCGGTAATTAAAATCGCAGTTCTTGGACAGCTGATTTGAATATCTGCGAATAAGAGCCATTTGATTTTCAGGACATAATTTCTGAATTGTTGGTTAAAGATTTTAAACCTCTATAAACAAAAATTTGATGTAATGTAAGTGATAGTTTTTTTTACTGTTAAGATTCCAACGAGTTCTCAAACAGGAAGTTATTGTTCATATTCTTTGTGTAATTTAACGCGCCATTTCATAGTACACACTGAAACTGTTGAGCATCAGGTGAAGTTTACTCGAATTTGTGCAAGCTACGACTGATTTGCAAATTAATTGTATTTTAAAACTTAGTTGATTATTATTAATACTAATAGTATTCTTATGGTTATCGTTGTAACTATTTTTATTGTTATTATTGTCATTACCACTTACATGTCTTGGCTAACAAAACTGCCAATGTAAACGTTTTAACGCATTAGTTAAGGTTAGGTATATTATGTTATAACATTTAAATTGTACAGAACGGAGTGTATGATGTTTTTAGTAGTTTCGTATTTTTAATTTTTATGAGAATGAAGTTATGTCAAAACACTTTTATTTGAATTTATTTACTTTCTGTTTTCCTCTTATCCGAATCCCCATTCCAAAGACTCGATTGATTGTTTTTAGAATATTTCTTTCTCAGGCAACGGGCGGACATAGTCATATCCGATATATATAAATATATATATAGTAAAACTATTAAGACTTTCTTCGCAATGGAAACTTAAAGAATGTAAGCAATCCGTTACAATAAATTTTCACTTCATGATTTTTATCGTCTTTGAAAAATAATTTCACACATCTAGATCACAAAAATTTTTTGTAAAACTTTATTACTTTATAGTTTTTGCTGGTTTAAATAGAAACATTTAAAATGAAACAAAAACAAATTGAAGTAACAAGGGTTTTTTTTGTTGAAAAACCTTTTTGTTTACTTTTCTACTTTTGTATATACTTTTTTGGAACACAGATCACACTAGTTAAAAAAATAATTAACCATATTGTTACATAAGCATCAGTGTTTCAATTAATAATACAGTATTAAATTTTTGAATCTATTTGTAAAATTGTGAGGGATTAAAATAAGGCTGAATGCTCAGTGTGCTTGAATTGTAAGAAAAGCATGAAAGGTTTCGGTCCAACTTAGCATGAGTGTGAAAAAATGTATTAAAAGTTTTTTGTTAAAAATAAACCAGCTATTGATAGGTACATAAGCAAATAGATTTTTTTTTTTACGGTGTTTAAATTTGAATTTTCCCAGCTAGATCTTTAGTCAGCAGAAATGTGAGTATTTGATTATGTCATGCAGTATTGATATGCCACAAATTTTCAGTAATTGATGTAAAAAATATACTGCCTTAAGTACATAGAAACGTAGAGATCATTTCAAAGTTCAGATAAATACAAAACTATCAATTTTTTGTTTGATTGAGGAATTCAATAAATCTAATGAAATAAAACTAAAAAAGGCTGAAAAACTATACAATTTTCAGAGCTAGCGTATACAGTTAGCGTAGAGCCTTTTGATATTCAACGATAAGGTCTATAATTTTTTGTAGCTATGGAATATGCAACAAGAGACAACCCATGCATACCTTGCTTAGAAAAAGTGTTTACCTTTTCTAAGAGAAAAAACTAGTAAAAACGACTGTGCTGGAATGGTAAATTGGTATCATTCTGCCATTTATTTGTACATGATTTTGTACTGTTACAGTAATTTTCGTTGTAAGCACAATGGATTGCTGCTCTATGCACATAGACCAAGAAATGAAGGCCTGAAGTCTGGAAATTTCTTTCACCTCGAATTTTTGATATGTTACGTTCTCGAGTGCGCTGATCACGTAAAAAATGGTAAAAAAATTCTTCGTATATCGTAGTTCGTTGCAAAAAATGCATTTTCATACAAATTTTTGAGAAAAACACCTATATTTCGAATACGGTAATGCGTATCAAAAAACGGCTTGCACCAATCGAAAGAGCGGGGAAAAATGCGTAAGTAGCACTAGTCGTTTTATTTTGACCAGCGTAAAATTTTGAGAGAAACAGCTGAGAAGAAGATATTGCACGAGTATCGATTTCATATAAGTATATAATATACGCACACTTTAAGTCTGGCGACGCGTCTATTTTGCAATATCTTCTTCTCAGCTGTTTTTCTCAAAATATTACGCTCGTCAAAATAAAACTACTAGTGCTATACTTAATTCATTTGATACGCATTACCGTTTTTGAAATATAGGCATTTTTTGAAAAAATTTGCATGAAAACGCGTTTTTTGCAGTGAACTACGGTATACTTACTAGGAATTTTTTAACCATTTTTTTCGTAATCAGCGCACTTGAAATCATAATAAGTCCATCAAAAATTCGAGGTGAAAGAAATTTCCAGACTTCGGGCCTTCGTTTCTTGGTCTAACAGTAGAAATGACTGTCGATCATCGTAGAAATTAACATGTCAAAAAAAATAAAGTTCCTTGACTGCGAAATAATACCAGATTACCAGTGTAGTGCAATCATTTTAATAGTTTTTTCTCTCTGTGTAACAAGGGAAATGATAAATTAATTTTGTCTGATTTTATGCTGCTGGAATATATTCAAACAAACACCGAGTTGTGATGATTTTAAAAAGTTTCAAAATCAAATCAAATTAAAAATCAATAATGCTTTATTAATTGCTAAGAGAGTTCAACCATATTACGTAATAGTGCCAATTAATATACGTGTTAAAAATCATGTTTATCAACATGAAAATAATGATAAGTATTACATGTTTCCATTAAAAAATTATAGCCGAAAAAATGTATTCCAAACAGTTGGAAACCATGAAGTTATAAACTATGTCAGTGTATAGATGTAGACATAACACTTTAATATCATTTTACAGTGTGAAAGATTGCTTGCTTTTAAATTCACTGAAAAAAAAATTTTCTGTAGCAATATAAGAGCCCCCGTCGCATTGTTTGGGCTAGAATGACAGTGGACAATGAAAACACTACAAATTTTGCAATAGTGAGTTGCGAAGAAAGTCCAATGAAAAAAGTTGTGTAATGTATCTTATAGACTTTTAGAATGAAAGACAACGCTGTGTCATTAGAATATATATTACAAAGGTTTATTTGAAACGTTATTTCACATGTTTAACTATATATTTGTATTAAAATTACTGTCCATGCGACTTCAAATTGCAAACCAAAATCAGTAGGTGTTTGTCTTATTATTAGAAATGTAGAGTACAATACCTACATCTAATTGGTAAAACACCATTTTTGGTTACTTTTGTTATTTTGTGTTCATCCCCAATTTAAAAAATCCATATCGATCCATATGGTTTTTTTCTTTATTGGGTCATGATAAATATACTATTCATTACTGTTTGTTAAAATCGATTGACTATATCTCTTGCGATGGATTTAGTGCTCCAAGTATAAGATTGTGATATATTTTATCTAATCTGAGTGTTCAATAAGACGAGTAAACGTTTGTCCTTACTGTAAGTACATCGATTAATTTATCAAAATGTAACTTTATGTAGTTAGTGGCTATTACAGTAAGACTATAGAAAAAGGAAATAACTGAAAATAGAGAGTCCTAGTTTGAAACTGACAGTTTCATCATGTAATATTTTCCATTAAAAATATACTCAACGATAAGTTCGACGTTTTGTATACATGTATATTAGGGTATATATATACATACTTACGTTGCAATCACAACAATTTTTCAATAAATGTTTTAATACATTGTATGATATTTACTGTATTCAATTTTTCCCAAAACTAATTTTGTCTCGCATTTTTACAACTTAAAGTACAACTTAAAAACCACTTATCATATTATTAATCGTAAGTATTTGTAAATTTAACAAAGTAGAATATTTTCTCTTAATTTTTTGCTTGTCATCTTTTGAAATAGTTTTTACTTACTTTGTATTCTTTAATTTTTTACAATTAAGTATTCATCATTTTCAGTGACCAAAATCCAAAGTTGTGAAAAAGGATGATAAAATTCAATTTTTTTTCAATTGTCATTTCACGAAAACTGCGACATTCCATGAATCCATGAAGCCTATGTTTAAAAACGACGAATTAAAATTTTTCAAGTCAACTTTTTTTAAACGGTGTGAGCGAATTGTTCCTACAAACGTTTTCAAGATCGGGTCAAAAAAATTTTTTTGCGTGACCGTAAGATTGAAAAAACAGGCCCAAATATCAACGCGAAGCATTTAAAAATAAAAAATTTTATTTCTTGCGGCTTTTGGTGCCTAGACGTTGATTTTTAAATTTTATTACGATGTACTATTTAAAAATATGAGGGGTCGAGCATCTTTTTTAATAGTTTGCAACGAACAAAAAATGTTTTTTTCAAGTATGGGACGTTTTATTTATGAAGCCTATACTTTTGACACTTTTGAATTTGCGCGCGACAAATGATTTTATTTGATAAAGCGATTAATTTTTAGACTCTGGAAATTTATTATTTTGTGTTTCGGAACGTATGAGAATACTGTCAATTTTTTTTCAGACCCAAATCTGAATATTTCGTTACGAAAGGGTCTAGTAAGCAGATGTGACAAACAACATTTCGATGAGAAATTTCGACTTGAGGCTTCACGATCGCAAAAAAAGTACCGTAACGCTCTTTTAAAATTTAAAAAAAATTGCATTTAAATCAACATAGATTTTCAAAACATGACGGTGGAGTCGGGCCCAAAAGTTTTCGACTAGTTTGAATCTCGTATAACTTGGAAAAAATAATTGAAAAATTCTAAACAATGAGTTTAATAATCTTGGTAAGAGCGCGAAAATATCGAAATTTTTGGTGAAATTTCCCATTTGCACATTGATATAAAAGGTCGTCACTTTTGATTTAAAGAAAGAGTGTCCAGAGTTGCATACAATTAAAGGTTAAAAAAATTAAAATCAAGCTTTCTTTTTACTGGTATATTACGTGTAATGCTATTTCATAAGCTAGGCCTACAGTTTACTCGAGGCAAAAAGTATAAGTATCTCCTTTATAGGTACCTGACTAAGCGTAAAGTAATTTGCTTCCTCTTTTCCTACAGTTCCCCCAAATACTATTCTTCAAATATCCTAATTAAATATCTATTTCCGTACCATGGGCGCAAAGTAAAAACATCTCGCTCAAAGTTCCTCTTTCCGAGGGCACAGAATCGTACTTCATGCCCATGGGTACATATGGATAATCGCTGTCCTCCCGTGGTAAAAAAAATGAATTTTTCTATTTTAGGTGTTTTTTTTTTAACATTTGGACATTTAGTGCGCCCTCAGTGAGAAAAATACAGTACGCACCTGGAGGAGTCCTTCAGGTCTGGAGCTTGCCCTCGAGACGTGCGCCACCAGGTACGAAAACTACTATTGGCATCCGAAAATTTTAGATGATGTCTAATTATTTCTTGGTGAATACACACACACACACACTTATAATAAAAGACCACAATAATTGGCGCCATTGCGTTTTATTATATAAATTTATAAAATGTCAGCACTCGATTATACTAATCAATTGCAATTATTGCTCATATTAACCTTATAATGTATCAAAAATTATGGTCACATCATGTACATTAAAAATATGTATTTGATTTTTTCAGCGCATAACAATGGTCTATTATAAATTTGATTAAATTACATAATATTAAATTGAACTAAATTAAACTAGATACATTTGAATCAATCAAAATCAGATCTAAAAAGGGTGATCAACCTAAAGAGTGACCATCATAAGGGCTTTTTTTTTTAATGTCTTATAGTTACGAGATTTTAGAATAAAATTGTTCAATACTATTTTCGATCCTTAATAGTAATAACTGTGATGTCAGAATACTGCCAAGTGTAACGAGAAAACTTATTCCTGTGAATATAAATTTTGGAGCAAAAATAGCCCACACCATCAGATGACGGCTATGTAGAGTGACGGCTAGCATGCAAACAAACACCTGAGATAATAAAATTTTCAAGTTACGTTTAATAAAACTATTTATACTTGAGATAAATTATTTAATATTAATTTTATAATTTTTCTTGCCTTAAATGCGTGAAATAAGATGTATTTTCCACAGACAGAAAACATTTCAGCGTGGAAGAGAGCACTATTGTGAAAAAGCAATAGTTCACCTCTTTTAACATCTATTAACGAAGTCTTACTCGCTCTCGTAAAATTTGGGAAAACAAATCGCATTGTAAGGGGAGCAATTACCAGAAGAGGAAGCATCACTCCTAAAATTATGTATGAACCAAACGTATTGATTGCTGAAAATTACAAAACAAGCACATAAGACCTCAAGTGTATAAAAAACCATCAAGATAATAAATGTTTACTAACTTATAAGTACTGCTCGGAGGAACATTACTGATGATAATGACCCGTCAATCCCGATGAAACCGGAATCCCAGTGAATCGACGAAAACGTAGCTTGATGGCCAGTGGCAAAGAAAAAGTACTCAGCTATGAGAAACCAACATAATATTACCATATTGGGAACACGAATCAGTTCTTCTACAACAAATGCGTGATGAAAAAACAAATTAATTATAAAAATTTTGAATCGAAGATTCAATCGATTGTAGTTCACTTACCTAAACTTTTTGCATAATGAATTCGATCCATAGCGCTGACATACAACAGTATAACGCAAACTATGTTCATTATAATGACACTTGGAGCAATTAAAAATCCTAGTAAGAGTATGTACAAAAGGCATAAAAACATGCCAACTGAAATAAAACATGCACTGTATACAGTTCCCAGCCCGTAAACTATTGGAGTTTCTTTTTTTTTTTCGTTCTTTTTTACGTAAAGAGTATTTTTAAACTTTTCATATAGTTTTGGTACTGTAGCCTCTTCCGTTCTTATTTTAACTTTATTTTCTCTTGAAACTAAGAAAACTGATAACGGCCAACAAAATATTACACATAGAGCACTACTCACAATTATATAAATTAAAATTGGAAAGGAATTGAGATTCTTTAGTTTCAATTTATCACATACTTTTAATCTCAATATCCAATAACAAG
Source organism: Copidosoma floridanum (assembly GCF_036245765.1). Lineage (NCBI taxonomy): Eukaryota > Metazoa > Arthropoda > Insecta > Hymenoptera > Encyrtidae > Copidosoma > Copidosoma floridanum. The sequence continues at coordinate 9,509,117 of NW_028321890.1, read as the reverse complement.
AAGTAACTACCAATACAATTCTTGTTAAATACTTATTGAGGATGACACCTGGAGAATGCCCTGACAAATTACCACATTTATGAAGCCACAACTTAAACATAATGTAATATATTACCGATAAAACTATTGCAGTTACTGCAAAATAAATTTCTTCCTGTTGTGAAGTCATAGATCCCATTTTTCCAATAATATATTGGGTATTGTTTAATTCATTCTGTTTCATTCTACTTATATCTTCTGGTCTATACCGCCAATAGAATTTGGACATTCTAATAAGAATACATACAACCAAGACTAGAAGATATGACATAGATTTAAAAGAAGTTTTCTTACTCTGTTCCTTTCCTTTTTTTTCAATACTGTCTGTTAAGCTCTTACTATGTATGGAGTAAAAAAAAAGACAAAACAGCGTGATAACAAAAAACAACATGATTTTATTCTCTTCGAGGATATAGCTATTTGAAAAAACTCCAAAAGCACTAACTAAAAATACCAACCTTGAGAGAAAATCAACAATTTTTTTGCGCCTGGATTGTTCATACCACGAATCGGATATAGAATCCCAGTTTTTAATGGATAAAATTGCGAAACAAACAATCAATGACAAGCCGCAAGTGAAAAGTAAAGAGTTTTGTAAGTGACTTACAATTTGTACATAGTACAATATCACATTTATTACTAAACTCATCATTACTATGACAAACAAATGCATTAAAAATGAAGAATGTAAGACTGAGTGAATTCGTTCTCCAATTAATCCAGTTATTATTATAAATAGTGAGAATACAGAGAAAAACATCACAAGCATTCCTCTAGCCATTAAATTATTATCAAATTGTACCCATTCTTTGAGGCAAACTTTTCTTACTGTAAAAAAATATTCATTGGCTATGTTAATAAAGTCTTTCAAGTCTTTCTCAAATTTGACAAGTGGTACTCGTTGTAAAAGTTCACTGTAAATCCCATTAATTTTTTCTAGCTGGTCTTGGGCAGAGAAAGAGTTTTCAATAGAGTAAGTGATTAAATAATTTTGTACTTGAACAACATTTCTCCATAAAGAATGTAAAATGAAATTAAATGACTTTTTACTCATAGTTGCTTCCTCAGTAGGCAGCGCTTCAATAATAACTTTCCCGACATTTGAAAATGGAATAGGTATGCCTAAAATAACTGACACCGTGGGAACAATGTCAACTTGATTAACAGTCGATGTCAATGCAACATTTAAACTTGTGCGTGGACTTACAAGTGGTAACGTAGAATACACGAACAAGGCTGCATCAGTTTCATCTGAACTTTCACCACCATGATCTCCACTTTTTGTCATTCCATGATCACCCATGATGAACAATACTGTATTTTCCTCGTCTTTGTTTATTTCATTGATCAAATTTTGAACAAGAATGTTGGTCTCATTCAGCTTTCTTAACATTTGCGGATGATTCATTCCATATGTGTGTCCGCAATGATCGATCCCTAATGTATGAGCTATCATGAGTTTCCAATCATTATTTTTTATTTCTTTGAAAACGTGCTTCTCAACACTTTTGTCTACAGTGTCAAGATCTGACACATCAAAAGAATATACAGTATGATCTCTAAGAAACTTCCCTGGATATAAATCACTCCATGTGCTATCTCCTATGACAACATTTCCATTTGCTTCATTTTGAACAATAAAGTTATCTTCTTCTATTGCGTCTGCTGCAAAATTCTTATTAATATCTATAAAAGTTGGCAAGGTTCCAGTTGTTAAGGCTTTCAACCTTTGCATTGTAGTCGTTGGTGGATCTGCTACAAATTTAAAGAGCTTTGAGTTTTTGGGATATTTTTGTAAAATTTCACTAAAAATGGGGAGTTTGTTCCTATGGTAAGTGCCTGCAGCTTCTTCATGACTAAAATTTAAAGTAAATTCATACTTCAAAGCATCAATAATTAATACTATGATACGTGCTGGTGGCTTAAGACATATAGTGCTAGCAATTAGGGGGTTTTCAAAATTAAATGACTGAGTAACAGCCAAGGAGCAGTTATTCAGTTGTGTTATGGCATTTTTACACAGAAAAAAACCATTAGTAAAGAGAAATAGGCCACAAACCATAGCTGTTGCAGCCCAAAATAATACACCAAAGTACCTTATGAGGGTCATGATTAAGTTTTGAAAGGTTTTGGCACTTGAGATTCTTTAAAACACTCAAAATTGATAACATGTGATATTTAACAAAGTCCCAATTAATGACGAAAAATTTCAAGGAATGGATAATTGCAGCTTTATTCTATAACCCAATCATATTTAAGATTTTTAACATTCATAGCCTAAAAATGTCATCACAAAATTAAAAACAAAGAAATGCAACTGAACTGCAAACAGTAGACTAATGATTTCTGTTAAGCAACTTGGTTTAGGTTATGTCATGCAGTCAAATGCATACATAAAGGTCTCTACACACTAAAGGCTGGATATAAAATACACACCTGCTTCTCTGCTAAGGGGTCCTTACACGGCTTACACGCAAATTAGCTATCGACCCGAGGGTGGCGCAAGTTGTGCCACAACCACAGAGATAATATAATAGAGGAAGCGAACAAGCCGTGACCGCATAAGGTAAATGTCCCTATTATGATAACAAATTTCATCACACTTACATCTTTAATTTTGTTTTCTTAACTGTGAGCTTTAACAGTAGAAATTTTGGTATTAGCTGGTGCGCTTTAAATTTACCATTATTATTCTAATTTTTAAATATGGTTCTTAGTTGTTAAAATACTTTATTTTATAAAAAGATTATAAGACCAAAATGTACATAATTATGAAACGTTGTACCTATTGTTTCATATTATGTCCCTATTCATGAAACATTTTAAAAAACGTAAATTGATTATAATATTTTAAGACAATTAAAGCTTTTTCACTTGCATAACACTATTTTGTTTAACCAAAATAATTATATCGTTTATTTGTTTACTAGAAATAAAAGAATTCCTGGTTGAAGTTTGTGCCATAATACTTACAGTTCAAAAGATAGGTTATGTACGACTTTGTCCCTATTTATGGAACTATCTTTAAAATTGGTCATTTGTTGTATGTAAAATGAAATTTTTCTTGTGAATTCATAAAGATGCATAAAATATACAACTACCACAATTTTTTTATCAGGTTAGTTGTTTAACAAATACATGAATTTTTATGTTCCATGAATAGCGACACGTTCCACGAATAGGGACATTTACCTTACAGATGGTAGACAGAGAAAGAAGATTGTGTTGGTCTTGCATCTCTCTCTGCTCTTATCCTGATTGGCTATTTTAAATGCCCTCTTCTGCCTCTAATTCAATATATATGTCTATACTGCTCTACTATGACTACTACTACATACACTGTCAAGCAGCAGCCAATCAATGCAGAGAGTAGAGAGAGATGCAAGACCAAAACAGTCGTCTTCCTCTGTCGGGGGGGGGGATCATTTTTGGAGGTCAATTTTCGGGGGCAGGAGGTAAATTCAAATATTGCCGCAAGAGGCCCTTTGCTGTAAGAACTATTTGTTTTGTTTTCTATACATTGTTTTGGTTTATAGAATTGTCTACATGACACTGCTTAAATACCCACACAACTTTTCACTAGAATGAAATATGACATAAATATATCAGATTTCTACGAGATCTGAGGTTTTTTAATTTTGGTGAGTGTTGCGGCTGGTTTTAATTTTTGACTACGTATGTAAATGCGAAAGTGTAAAGAATAATCTATAGACTACGAGCTATAAGGTCCGATGAGGGTGGTCAAAAAATTCATTGGAGCTATTCATACGTGACAAGCGAGTGTCATGAGACAAACTATAAAGTGAACGTTCATATTGAAATTGAAAAAATGTTAACGTGGCTCATGTATACCTACTTATATGGTGTTCAACTTCCATCCCGCACTCTCACGATACTTTTTCAATGTGAACGTTCATAATGACAACTTTAATTGAGTAGTCGCGTGGCACTCGTTTATCACGTCTAATTAGCTTCAATACAATAGTTAAGTAGCCCAAAATCATGCGGCCAAAATGTGCAAAAGTGGTGGTGCAGAAACTATTATATGCACTATATTACGACCAAATAAAAAGTAAATCCACTTTATTTAATCACGAAAAACCTGCGTCTATTATTGTTATTTACAAAGAGTGTTTTAATTTTGTAATATTCATGAAAAAAGATCGCGATTGAACCACCAAAAGCGGCGCTGTCGGCGGTACTTAACTAAGGTAAAATGGGGTATAGCGGGACACTTTTTTAAGCAAAAAATTTTTATTTCTTATTTTTGAAGTTCCACCAATGCTAATTCACCTAAATTTTTTTTTAAATTAAAAATATCGGTCTTTACTTAAGGAAACAATATTTATTGACTGTGCTTATCATTATCCGTTTAATTAAATAATTTTTAAAATAAGTCGTGAAATCTGCAGTAATGGGACATAGTCTTTGAGGATTACGGCAGTAGTAGGACACTGTATGTGGTAGTAGTGGGACAGTATATGACAATGTTATTTGCATATGTAAGAACACAATTTTTTATTTATAAGAGGTGAATTATCACTTTTGAAAGTATATAAATATTAAAAATAATAGATTAATAGGGATTTCTCTTTTATATATATTTTTTTCAACGATATCACAAAATTCCTACTTACTATGTCCGTTAATTACAAAGGAAAAAATATTGTCCAATATAACATTAACTAAACAAAATAATTATTAATAATACAAACTACGAAAATAATAATAGTTAACACAAGTTTAAAATAAATGTTAGTTTCTAAGGTCTTGAAATTTTTCTTTTTTTATTTTTATTTTGCTCTGCAATAAATGAACTTCACACGTACTTTATGCTTTTTCATTGTTTTCTAGTTTAGATAAAAATTTTTTTAATTCCTGTACTATTGAGTCATTATTTGCATTCCGGCTTTCTTATTTAAAAATACTGCTTAAACTACTGCTTTTTTAATGTTTTTTTTTTTTTTTTTTTCTTTTTTTTTATTAAAGTATCAAATTATTAACAACCACCACGGGTTGGTTTCCCTTAGCTGCTTTCTTCTTGATTTTAAAACTAAGATTAGTTACTGAAAATATACTTTTTTAAGGAAAATTATTTGATTCTTCTGTGGTAATAAGAAGCAAGTTTTAGTGCTTGGACAGCTTGATAATATATTTTTTTCATTCTCCCTTGAACATTTACCACAATCAATTTTGCGAGTCTTATCTAGCTAAAAGATAAAGGAATAAGATTAGGAAATTTTTTAAAGAATATTTTATGACAAATGAATTTACCAATTATGATTTTCTCCTCCTGTCCCACTATACCCTGCAATTTCTGCGTTGTCCCACTATACCCCATTTTACTTTAGCGTATAATAGCCCCACAACCCATAACTCTCACATGAATTGAGAAATCTTACGATTCTAGGAGATGTAAATGATTTAGTCAATATAATAAAACAGTCAGTCTTACATACCAGCCATAACCTAGACTAACGGATGAAAAATAAAAAGTTATCACTAAAATATGTGTTCTGCGGCAAGATTTAGACTTTATTTACTACCCAAAAATTAACCTCAAAAAAATGGACCTCCCACACAAATACACATAATACCTATCGCAACTTTGAAAATTGTTTTCTACAATAATTTTCCAACTGCAAATTAGAGTTAAGGCACTTTTTTACGATCCAAGTAGGGAAAAATAATCTTATTTTAATTTTCATATTTTTATTTGAATAATCTTATATTCAAAAATTGAAAACTGCACTGCTTGTTAAACGTTAATCTTATTTATGGATGCCTTATCTGTGAATAATTTTAGATAAGTATAGGTAATATTGGCGTTATAATTTTGACATAAGTGAGGTCATTTTCTTCTTTATATTAAATCTTAAAATTGCCACAAGTTAAACATTCATAATAAATTATCGTAAGAAAACGATTGGCAAAGTTGTGGCTGGCATATATTGTTTTTATACAGAAGGTTACTTTTTTATGAAGGTAAATTTTCGGATTGTAAATAAGTTTTAATCTTGTCGTTAATGGAACTTTTGATTTTTACCGACACATGTCAATCAAAAAATTATTAACGAAAAAGAATAATAATAATAAAGAAAATTCATAAAAAAAGGGTTGCAACCCTTTAGGGTTGAAGTAATTATCATAGAACTGCTATTTTATAACAAATAATTCGGCGTAAGAATTATAGCAATATTCAATTATTTTGTAGATATTACGAAAAATTTATTTTTAGGCGGGATTGATAACGGTTATTTTCACCTTCTAAAAACGATTTTTATACCGCTCAAATTATAGATATCCCTTATTTTTTATGTTTTACATCGTATAGTTTTATGAAAATCGCAGGCAGGCACCTAGCAAGGGTTTCTTGGAGACTACATGTTAAAAAAAATCTTGAATTTTGAAATTTTGAAATTTTCAATAACTGTTTAAAAAAAATTATTTACTATCGTTATTCAATAATGGAATGAAATCATCCTTTTCTTACTCTATTTTTGCAAAGAAAGAAAAAAAGCTCATAATACGCTAGGCAATTATATCTTTGGCGCAAGCCAGTAACGCCATCTCCTGGATTTTTCATTTGAATAGCGGTGGTGTCGAAACGTTTGCATCATAGTAAAGCCAACAGAAATGAATTTTTTTTATTTGTAAATTCAAAATAAAATATAAATTTGAGAGCTTAAAATATGGTTGTAATTATAAAATCAGATATTCAAAAAGTAAAAACCAACGTTTTTCGCAAAAAAAACCTCTCAAAAGATCGTAAACTTGTTGAAAGTTATCATGTTAGTAACACTTTTAAGTAAATTCAAGACAATCAGACTCGTTGTTTAAAAGAACTGGTTTTAAGAGAAACCCCTGGATCTGCAAGCGAAAAGTCAAATACTAATTATTATAATGTTCAAATAAAAGTATAAAAAACTATGTTATGTAAATGTTTCGTTTACATAAAGTTTTGCGTCAAAAAAAAAAAAAAAAAAATTATTTGTACAGTTTTTCTCACAAACTTATGAAGTATGTTTTAATCGTTGTTTCCATAAGCATTCGTTTGTATACTATCATACTTTGCTAGCTACATGAAGACCGGACTTAGAAAAATTATTTATGCAATTGTAAAGCAGGATTTAGTCTGTAAAAACATTCAGCAGCAACATGCATTTGGGTAAATTTCGAAAGTAGTCATTTAAAAACTAGAGAGCCAATAATTTGGAATATTCCATCAGATCAACAATTACAGAAATATTAGAAAGGGAAATTTAAAGAATTGTTTAAAAAAAGAAATTTTTTTTTTTTTATTCGTACAACTAACAACACACAACAGTAACGATCTGATCTTTTTGTTTTGTTATACGACATTGCATCCATCGATGTTTTAAAGCTGTAACAACAACAGAATCATTCACTTACACTTTTATAATCTTTCACTGTCCTATGAATTAAATATACTACACATTAAAAAAAAATTTGATTAACTTCCAAGAACATAGTACAGTTAAATACAATTTTGTTGCACCTTAGTTCCAAAGGTTATGTGGAACATATTCATTGTTTGCTAAATGAAAAATTTTATAAAAGCATTTCATAGAAATAAAATTTTTATTGTAATCTCCAGAAAGGCTTATTTTTTAAATTCATAGCATAATATGATTTTTCTACCTTGGGCGTTTTTGAGGGTTGGATGTGCCCTCGGTAGGAAAAATAATATAATTTAAGGTTAAATGAAAATAAAAATAATTTTAAAAAATATAAGGCTCTCACCTGATGTGCATCCAATCAGGACAAGCACAAGGAGTCCCTCGGGCCCTGCTTCACAGGTCCTTTGGGTCTGGTTGTATCTTAGTGGCGTACGTTACTACCATTTTAAGGAGATCGAAGACCTTACTTAGATATCTCAATGGCCAATTGGCAAAAGGTTTTTGGGAATACCAAGATAATCTTGTTCGTCGTTTTAATTTCTTTTAACGCTAAGACAAAGAATCTTAATACTGTAAGGTAAATGTCCCGATTGTGAGACAGGGTTAAGCGAACTTATAAGTGAAATAAGCTATTCGAAGCTGAAAAATACATATAACCAGAAAATTTTTCATATTATAATGTAAAATTATATGTTCTAGCAATAAAAAATTTATTTTAGTGTATAAATAAGATCGAATAATTTAATTTTAAATAATGGAGAAAAATATGAGGTCCCAATTAATGGCACATCAAAAAACAGCATGGTCCAGTTGTCCCTCTCAGTCAGTCCCGGTTTATGGGACATACAAAAACTGTTAGATTGAACCTACCGCTATAAAAAAAAAAATATTTGGTAGCTCGTAAAAATTAATAATAAGTATAACAATATAAAAAAGTTCACCCCACAAAATCCGCGCGTAGATCATATAATATTATGGGATCTTAGCATAGTAATTGGATTTTTTCCGACCGAATCATTGTATATAGAACTACTCAAAGCCGTTGGATAAATCATGAAAAGTAGAAAATAATCTCCATTCCACTGCTGAACATCACGTGCGAAGAGATGTAACACATAAGCGTTTTCATGAAATTCGCTGGGAACGAACGGTATCGTATGTCTTGGTTTGATGTAAGTGTTCAAGTTACGGGGGCACGTTTATACTGGCGGTAATCGTACATCTTGTCCTAGTTGAACAATTTCAGTCAAAGAGAACCTTATTTTTTTCTGTGCAGTATCACCAACACCCTCGTCTTCGTTCAAGTGTGGGACAGAAACTGGATATTGTGTAAGTGACTGCGATACTCCCTTTTTTCCGCTCCACAATCGCTTGCTGTATTTTTCCCTATAATGTTTTATTATATTAAATAAATTAAACATAAGTACTAGACCTTGTTCAAGACACATGCTTCATTTAATCGAACATGTCTTTCATTTGTTGGATAAAGCGTCCAATTTTTACAAAATCTTCAACATTTCCGGGTCAGATTTCTATTCTTTTATTGTGTTAGCCAGACAACACAAATACTGTTACATTTAAAACAATGAATAGTAGTTATCTCGGTATTCCTAATGTATTGATATGTAATATAGCCGTTTCTATAACTTCACAAAAATAAAGCATTGGAAAAACTTTTTGTCACTTGTCCATTGAGATGTCTAATATGCAATGAGTTCGATATTCCCAAAAAGTATATTATGCTACAAATTTAAATAATAAGGTTTTCTGAAGATTAAAATAAACATTTTATTTTTATCAAATGCTAATATACAATTTTGATTTAGTAATGTATAAATATGTTCCGCTTAACCCTAGGAATTTACTAAGGTGTATCATAAATTGTATCAAATCGTATGTTTTAGGAAATTAGTTAAATTTTTGTTCAATATGTAATGTATTAATATCATAGAAAAGTGAATGGTCATAAAAGTGTTACATGATAGAAATATAGTATGTTTAGTTTAGAAAAACTCATTAAACTAAAAGTTGTAATTTTTTTTCGGTAACAATAACCATGACAAATTATCGTTATAAGAATAAACAGTTTTTTTAATTGTTCGTTTTTAAAATAAACTGTGAAATTGCCATTAGTTTCTTATTTATTTTTAATTTGGAAAACTAAAATTTACTAAGAAAGAAAAATATTTACATAGAAGTGAATTTGAAATTTCTCCTTATTTATCGAAATTTTTTTTTGTCTCATAAAAAACCCAAAAGTCACTGTGAAATATCTTTTCTTCGATTACAAATTTTTATGTGGGTTGGAAACTATTATTTTATATTAACTTTTATTATAAAATATAAAATTATGTCTACGAAAAAATAATTCATGTTCTGCAGTGATTGTAGTCAAATGCACTTCTTAATATTTGTTTGATTTGATAAAGTTAACATCATAATTAATAGTTTATCTATTTTGTATATTATTTGATGATTATTCACGTGATGTTTGTTTACTTCCAAATACTATAAAATCTGCAATTTGAAATTTTAATTTATTTCTGCAACTCTTAAATTTTCTTACGGAGTTTTATCAATGCAGGGGGTCAATGATTTATAAATACAAATCATGCTTAAAAATCATCGAAAGAACTAAAATTTAGATTTTATTATAATTAAGTATCGTATCATAGATATGTATAAAAGTAGAATCCCGTAAAATTATTTTTTACTATATGAAATCTGAATTACGCTCCTTGAAAGGGCTTTTGGTTTTTTTCCGTATGTATTAATTGGAACTGAGTGCGATTGGCTTGAAAATACAACGACCTTTTTGGTTGACTCGATACAAAGATGAAAACATTCACACCCGCAAGTTTCCAGTTCAGAGTGGCATTGCAAGCTGCATGACTATGCATATATATGTCGTAATCCCCCAAATGAATCCGTGGGGTGTGTAGGTAAGGGGAGGTGATCTCCATGGGTAGTAAAATGTTAACGCGCACGTTCCGGCTCCAGCGTCTGCGCGATTTGACGACTATAGCGTGACTAGGTTATGTTAGTATACAAAGGGGTGCAGGGAGGAATGTAGGGGTGCGAAGCGGAGTAGAGCAGGGCGACGGGCAGCAGTATTTTGTGTGGGGAGTGCGAGCGAGGGAGTGAGAAAAAAATGGCGATCTGTCTGACTGGCCGTGACACGTCGGGCTCACGAGTCGAAACGGAGAGAAATTAAAAGAAAAGTGTTAACAATGTAAATAACCACAGACCCAGTGACGCTTAGGAGCCACAGAAGTTGAAGAGGCCTAGTTTGGCTACAAGGGAGGCGATAACATTGCAATCGATGGTTAGAGGAGCCTCGGCGTAAGCACCCTAGCGTAGGTTGATTGAGCACGTATACACTGAAGCCCACTACTACTTGCATCTGCTGCTCCAAATTCGATCGCGAGTTAAGTGTGTGTGCAGCTGCTCTGCTTGCTGATCAATTTCTTCATCGCACGTTGCTGTTATTTACTTACAATTTTTCGTTTAAATTTGCGCTGGTTCGTGGCACTGCGCTTCTTTATCAGTTTTAATATTTTCATAGATGATTGCTTGTTATGTTCATTGCCTACAAATGTATACGTATGTGTACGCGCCTGCAGGCTGACTATCCTGTATGCTTTTCCGTCCATATTACTTCCGTCTCTTTTCAAGTCACAGGAAAGCCAGCCTTGGCCGACTCTTTGCACGCAATGTTTGTAAGTATCAACCAGTGGTGTCGTGATGTACGAGTGTAATACAATACCACATGTTATTCTGCTACGACTCGCTTTTATTTCCTTCCGTTTACTTTTACATCATCCGGTTTTTCTTTTCCATAATTTTTTTCATGTTTACTCACAGCATCTATAAGTATGTACATTGTATTATTTTATTCGCCTATACTGAATACTTATTAATCCATTAATTTTTCTGCACAAGTTTGTGCCTTCATTTTTTTCTATCTAATGTCGTTTGTTTGTAAACATTATGAGTTATTACAATTACAATTATGCAATTTATGTCGCTGCATGATGAGCTTACATTATTATGTATATGTACAATTTTTTGTTATGATTGATACCCTTCGTCATTATATTGTTGCTGCTGTCGTTGTCATTATATTTTACTGTTCTCACATTATGTTTTATTAAAAAATTTATTTATTATTGTTGCTGTTGTTGTTATTGTTATTATTACCGTTTGTAAGAGCTTTCATTCAACGTTTGTATATGTTTATGTGTATATAATTGTCTCTTTATGTTGTAAATAAAATAAACTAGATCATAAGAAATCTTTTCTGTCCCCTTTCTTTAAATTAAAGCACTGGGCTTGGTTTTAGCAATAAATCGCGTGCGGATAGAATTCATGAGACCGCATGACAAAGAGATTTATCTATATTTTAACCTATTAGGTATATTGTATTTTAAGGTTGCAATAAAAATTTGACAATCATTGAGTTCACGTATTTCGTATTTCTCAATCATATATTGTAATTATGTAAGACTGAAAAAATCTCAAGTAATAAAGAATTTACTGTAATTTATTCGTTCTTTATAAAAAATAAATGCTGCGGTACACACAAGTAACAAATTTACGAGCAGTAAACTAAGTTGATAAAATATATACTACTATTCATTCGTTATCATTAACATACATTAAGTTTTCAACGTGATTAATTAACACAATATATAAATTACTTTACTTGGCAAAAAATATGATTGCAATAATATTAGAGCAGCTTCAGAGGGATAAAGCGAAATTAAGTTGTTCATGCATTTTCATTAAATAATCATGTGTACCTCTGTACTTTTAATGTTGTGATGTTTATGACATACTAGCCTCGAAGGTTAGTTTGATATCGAATCTAATACAACTAACTTCAGCACATTTTATAAAAATCTCAGGTTCAATTCGATGTAATCGAACCTTTAATTCGATACTAATCGCCGCTATATCTCCCTTTCATAATAGGATTATTGGGATTCCAAAAGATCACGTGACTTTCGCGATATGTACAGGCAATCGGGGAAAAAATAAGACAGGACTTATGGGTACAATTATATTTTTATTTTTTTACATGTTGAACGATTGTAATACGATGAAAGCCTTTCAATAACATATTTTCGAGGAGATGACGATACCTTAGCTATTTTTTTGCAACTCAATTAGTCTTTTACAGCCTTAAACTTTCCTTTGAATGTGCAAAAATACACATTTAACCTCACCAAAATCCTACTTGTTTTCCTATATATAGTTGGGAACGGAAGAACTTTGTATGGGTTAAATGTGCGTTTTTACACTTTTAAAGGAAAGTTTTAGGCTGCAAAAGACTAATTGAGTTGGGAAAAAATAGCTAAGATATTGTCAACTCATCAAAAACATGTTATTGAAAGACTTTTCATCTTATTACAATCGTTGAACGTGTAAAAAAAATAAAAATAGAATTGTACCCATAAAGCCTGTGTTATAAGATATATTTTTCCCCCAATTGGCTACATACATCGCGAGAGTCACGTGATCTTTTGGAGTCCCAATAGTTTCAACGCATGTTGAGGGACTGAGTATTGTTAGTGAGCTTCAAGGGAGTGAGCATCAGAACGCGGAACGGTTGCTGATTGGCTGTCACGACCCATAAGAATAACACAGGGTTTCACCCGTTGTTTGTTGCAAAGTATATGTATAGACATATACGCCTTGTAGATTTTGCAACAAATGGCGGCGGTTCTACTGCTCACTCCCTTGAAGCTCACTAACTATTGTCATAGTTTACTAAAAAACTTAACAGTATAGGAGACTTAGACTGAACACAGACTCTAATGGGAGATGCCATCACGAGATGTTTATTTTTAATCATAACTTCAAAAATCGTCTATGGATTCTAAGAAAAAACTAAAATGTCATTGTATATAATGAATAACATTTTACAATGACTTAAGCCTATAAGTGACACCATTTGAAAACTACTTTAATCAGAAGTTTAAAGGTAATGCTATAGGGTCTATATAATAGCAGACCAGTAAACAAAGACAGCGGGTAAATATATTTAAGTATATATACTTTTTTAGTACGAATTTATGATTTTGTTACTTGTTAGTAATTTTTATTTTAATTTAGCATAGTACAAAATGGCTTATAAAACTAATCAAGAATAACAATATATTTATATCAAATTTTGAACTCAAGTCAACTTTTGAGGATGAATATACTAATATGAACCCATCAAGACTCAAGATTCCAAGCCAAATTTTGAATTAATTTGTAATCGAGCCAATAAATAAACATTTTAAGACAAACTACATTATGAAATACATGCGAACAGTATATACGTTTCTACCATGTGTCTATGAACATTAAAAAAAATTAAAGTTTATTACATCGGGTATGCAACGACGAAGTACTATTTCACTATTTTCTTACGAAGTAGTTTTTATTCCTTCCAATTTAAATAAATTTTCCTACAGACAGTCGTAGACGAAGTCCTACAGATAGTCGTGTACGAATTTTTAAAGAATGTGTAAAATTGTTTAGGAATTCCTACAGCATTTGTAAAGCAAGATTTGCTGCTGGAAAAATCGCAAGTTTTCTGTCAATTCTTTCGTGCCCTTATTCAGGATATTGACATACATTTCTTCAGGAAATCTTACAATATTTTTTGGAAACTCTGTTACTTTTTTTGCTCTGTTTCATAAAAACATGACCAAATAAACAAAAATTTCAAGGTTATTTTTGTATCGATTAATTCCTCTCTAGTTGTGCACCTTCATAAATGTTCGTTGCCTTTTTGAAATCCGTACAAATTGTTATTTTTAACGTTTTCAACCTTTCCTTCAAGATATGCAGTTTTTTTTATTTTTTGAAGGTTATGTTTTAACAAAAATGTTAAAAAGAAATTAATGTGCACCTGTTCTTATTTTATCAACATGCGTTGCACATATGCAAAAATTTTACCTTAATTTATGAAAATATTGCACAAACACAACAAATTTGCGATTATGTTTTTATATTGTCCAGCACTCTCTCTGTGCCTTGATATTTTCACACTCCTTTTGTTTCCTTTCCCGTAAATATTGTTATTTTTTGCCAATTTTTCTTCCCTTTGAGATAAAAATTTTTTTACTTCGATTATTAAGTAAATACCTATTCTAGTAATAGGAGTTTACTGGAATCCGGAACGGTCACGTGACCTCCTTCATACAAAGATTATGGCGAAGGTCTGAATTTTCTTCCATGCATATTCGATATCGATATCTCGATGTCTATATTCGATACGTATATACACATACTTACCTACAGACTATTTTAGAAATTTGGGTGGGCTTGCCTCACCGTCTATACAGGCCGTGCGCAGGCTTCCGTAGGATAGGCATTCGACGATACACAGCTGAGTTCGGGTTGTGCGCAGCTCCTGTGCAGGCGCCTGAGCTTATGTCTGATCTGACAGTTAATAACGTCTGCTGCCGTGCTGCCGTGGCATTCTTAATCGAAAAGAACAAGGCAATAAGCCCGTAAATGTGCCGTACTAAGTTTTACGAATGTGTTTCTGGTAAGTGTATCTTCATTTTGAGAAATCTTGTATTGAAAGTTGTAGCCTACTATTTATTTACTGAACATAATTGAGTAAAAAACTGACACAATAAAGCTTATGCAAATCAAAAGATATTAAAATAAACACAGGTAAACATTTACATATCCTATATTGAAAGCACTGGCAAGTATCAACTGCTGGTATTTTGAGGTTGAGCGTAAATTTTACATAATCATTTCTACGAACTTTTATATCGGATATTATAATCTAAAATTTTGAATCAGTACTTAATTTAAATCAATAAACAATATTTAAAAATAGCCGTTTGAAATTCAAGCAGTATTAATAAGTATCAATTTGATAGTCGCGCCCTTGACTCGAGAGTCATGAAAGAACAACCTTCAGGAAGTATCCCCCTTATGTATAATAACGTCAAGATTTTTATTAATATTTGAAATGTAGGTAAATAATTGCAAGACAAAGCTCAAGTTAAAATTTCAAGACTGTTCACAGCTTTAGAAGCGAGTTATTAACGAGCTCGTTAACAAGAATGTATCTTTCAATTTAACATGGCATCTAATGGGTATACTCATTTTTTGCCTCTTCATCTATTAATATCTTAATAAATAACTTCAAGATTGAGGTCATATTGTTTTATAATAAGAAGAATATATATATATAAGGATCATATTAGTGTTCTTTAAATAACCATTCAGTAAATGTAAAGTTACTATTAAATGAAAAAACAAACAAAAAACTAGGTTAAAATTCATGTATACACGTATACAATGCATTGAAAATTATGCCGATATTATAATTTTCTACAGCGTATCTAGTAAATAAAGGGGAACCCCTTAAGTTCATTAAAAAGTAATGCACGTGACTGGGAGGGAGATAAAATTAAAAGAATAAGGAAAGTACTCCAAAATTTGGATCAAACTTTACCTGATTGATTGTATGATCATTATTATTTTATTTTTTTCCACCAGTGAAATGTTCACTATTGATTTTCACTAAATAGTATATCATTTTTCACTCGATTTGTCAACTTATTTTTCATGTTTTAACAAGCGGCTAAATTTATGCAAAAACGCAGTTTTTAGAAGTATATTAAATATTATTACTGCAGTTGAACCCAAATAAAAATAATTACGTAGTTTCGTTACGTAGTTGAGTACGTATCAAAAATACATCATATCAATAAATAGTGGAAATAAGTACGTGTTGATTTGGGATCTTTCGTCACCTAATTTTATTACGTATTTTGCAGTCATGAAATATTTCTATGTTAAAATAGTTTTAAAATATGATGACGACGTGCATACTAATGGATGATCGTAATAATGTCATCATCCGTATAGTAACACCAAAACAGGAGGGTTCAAGTATTTTTTCTTGAAGGAAGTGGAATCTTTTTTTTTTAAGTTTTCTCAATACTACTGAAACTTAAGAAAAAATACTTGAGCCTCTCTGTTTTGGTGTTACTAGGTTCACGGATGATAACAGTGTTCGCTATGCGCCTATGTCAGGTGGCGCCATTGAGTGAGAGAAATTAACCCTCGTTAAGATCGCCAGAATGCATGGAGTCTTATAGGAAAATTTTTTAATAAATCAAAAAGAAGGTCATTACTTATGAGTGAATTGACGAAATGAATCATGAATCATTTGAGTGCGTCTTATGTTAGTGTATAGTAATAAATTTTGTTTGGTGTTGCCATGTGTACTACAAGATTGGAAAAAATGAAAATATGGATTGCGACTATGAGAACACAGCATATTTGAGTGCATATATACATACTTTCACTTGTGTAAATCTAAAAAAACACAAGTAATCCATGGAAACGTATGTATAAATGTGTAAAAGTTAACCTAACCTGTCATTAGTATAATTTTTATTGAACACTGTATTGTGAGAAATAGATAAATGTAAGCAGTACTTACTTGTGTTTCTCAAGCTCCATACAAGTGCAAGCATGTGTATACACACATATATGTTGTGTTAGCACAGTCGCAATCCATGTTTATATTTTTCCCAATCTTGTAGTACATATGACAACACCAACCAAAACTTATTACTGTACATTAACATAATACACACTTAAATCACTGATTCATTTGGTCAATCCATTCTTAATAAACTTTTCTTCAACTTATTAAAAAGTTTTCCTATAAGGCTCCATGCATTCTGGCGATTTTAGCGAGGGCCAATTTCTCTCACTCGACGGCGCCACCTGAGGTACGACATTATGGTTCACAGCGAAAATGCACGTCGCATTCATATTTTAAAACTATTTTAACATAGAAATATTTCATGACTGCAAAATACGTAATAAAATTAGGTGACGAAAGGTCCCAAATCAACACGTACTTATTTCCACTACGTATTGATATGACGTACTTTTGATCCGTACTCAAATACGTAACGAAACTACTTAATTATTTTCAATTAGGTGTTATTACCCCACTGTGCCGAAAGTCGGTACTATTCGGTGCAAGGTTGGTAAAAAAATTAATACATCCCACGGGACGAAGAAAAGCAAGCCACAGAACACAATAATTATCGCCCTTGGTTTTGCCTCGAGCGCCAATCGTATGTATTTTGATAAATCTATTATTATATGTTTTGCGATTTAGGGCGTGAATTTTATGTTACAGACCAAAATTTTAGATATAAAAAGTGACATTTTTAAAAAAACCATGAGTTTTTCATTAACTTTATAATCTAAAATGATAAACGAGTTAGATAAGGAGAACCAATAATTTTGCGATTTAGAGTACCAATTTGATATCAAAACTAAGTGTGTTAAAAATAAAAAAACTTGTACTTCGATGAGATCTACAGCTATCATGATTAATTTTTTATCTAAAATGCAAAACAAAAAAGTTGGATAGTGGAAAACGACTTTTTATTCATTTAACGAGAATTTTTTTGCTTTTAGAACGAGTGGTCAAAATGTTTTACACAAACAAGTTGTATTTCAGTTTGATCTGAAATTTTTATATTTAATTTTATGATCCAAAATAAATAACAAACAAATTAAATAGGAAAAAATTATATTTTTTCAATATTTGAGTACTTTTTGGCTCACAGAACGTTTGAGTTACATCCTGAACAAAAATGTTAAAAACGAAATAATTGCATTCCAATTATATCTACAACTTTGTCTTTTACAGCAAACTTTGAAAATATCACATAAGAAAGTTATAGCCAAAAAACTGTTTTTTTTTTTTCACTAAAAGTACTATCTCAAAATACTGCCATTTTCTTTCTAAAATAGGAAACCATGTCGATTTTAAGCCATCACTTTAGACATAAAAATTGAAGCTCTCTGTCGAGCTTAAGCACAATCTGACAAAAACTGCATGAGTTAGTTAAAAAATTGATTGTACTTATACATACATACATCCCTGACTCTGCGAGGTCCACGATCGCATTTTTTTTACCAAAATTTTTTGAACACAAAAACAATAAATTTCAAGAGTACTTGCACTTTTTGTTCGTGCAAAACTATAAAGTACTCCTAAGTATCAGTTGTGCGTAAAAAATTGAAGGAACGAATTAAAATAGTAAAAATGGATACAAACATTTTTTAAAAGTGCATGCCTTACTGCACCAGTATCAGAAATTACAGAGTCAAGTATGTTATGGCAGACACAGGTGACAGAGCTTTTATAGATGCTAGAAATGTTAGTGTAGTTTTTTTTAAATTGTGAACTAAAAAAAATTCAACATAGTTTTTATAGATTATGATATATTATTTTATTTGATGAAGGTCTTCTTAATTGACATAGATAAGTAAAGCTGGAAATTGCTTTTTTATATAATACTGACTATCCGATTATCTTCAAATTTTGTTCGTACGCTTAGTTCTAAAGACACTACAAAAATCTTTAAAGAACGTAAACAACTAATACAACATAAACATTAATATATATACCAGAATTTGTAAATGTATACGATTAGATGTTTTTATTAAAATGAATGTTGCATAGCAAAAGAATGTTGATTCACATTTAACTTCAAATTATAATTTAAACCTGTTACATCTTCATAACATGTTAGATCCTAGTATTATGTTTTATTTAAGCGAAATAGTTAAATGTTATGTACAGATGGACATAATTTCTTATTTGTTGTCAGTTATTTGACACGAATGTCTTACTTAATACATCCACCGATTGTATCATATTTTAAGTGTTAATATTACACAACTCATTAATTTTCAATGAAAAATTTGAATCAGTTAAATATGATGTATAGTCTTCAGAACTACATCTACAAACAAATTTTTAAGGCAATTATGAAGGACAGTAATTTTGAATAAAGCAATTCAGTTATTGTTAGATTGGTTCAAGCTAAGATAACGTGGTAATAATTCAAATAACCTTTTTGTTTTTACAAAATGTAATTAAAATGACTATTTAATTTAATTACTTTTAGTTTGGACAAAAAGTTCGAAAAAAAGTAAATGTTAAAATTAAAGTAAAGGTAACAATACTCCAACATACATGTTATGTATACCTACACACTATTTTTACAACAAGATGAAAATAGACCTACTACGAAGTAGAAAAAATTTAATAATAAAATAGTCAATACTATTTGTGAGTTAAAAAACTGCTTTTTAAAGTATGTATACTAATCAGATCAACAGATAGAAAACTATATTATGAAACAATTTGAAATGAGTAAGATTTTTTGTAAATACACGATTTGGAATATGAGACAAATAATCGATTCTTGCAGCTGTAATGATTTTAACTGTCAACTTTATTCACGAAAGTTTTTGTCAACGTTTCGGCTGTTTGAAAAATAACTCCCAGCCCTCATCAGATCCAAAGTAATGCGAATAAGATGAAAAATAAAGTTTTTGTGTAGATGACGTTGACAATTAAAGTAATTAGACGTCTTACAGTTATCATTAAAAAGTATTCTTGAATTTTCACTACGTTAACTGGTTTCTTTAAAATTTGTCTAGACTGAAAAAAGCGTTAATTTTTGAGAGAAATTGTTTGAAACAGTACATTTTTTATTTTGGCCTTTTTGTTTACCATTCGACGTTTGCTGCGCCCTTAATAGGAAAACTAGAGTTTGCCAAGTTTGCCATCCAGATAAGACATGCACAAGTTGGACCTCCAGCCCAAAATTATTATACCAGCATATTTTTCTGTAAATTTACCTACAGGTTTTGTAAACAAATTTCTGCGGGAATATTGTGGACGAGGGCATGAAATTATTGACAGAAAACATCTGACTTTTTGTATATGAAATCTTGCTAAAAATCCTATAGGATTTCCTACACAACTTAATGCGTATTGTACTTTTTTTCTATTTTGGGCCTTTTTTGTGACATTTGGAAGTTCCCTGTACCCTTGGTGGGGAAATAGTGGGTGTCACAAAAACGCCATTGCCACCAGGGCCAAGGGTTATTTTTCGGCCCTAGGGACCTGCGAAACCGGGCTCGAGTGGGTGCAAGGTATATATAGCTGTAGTTGGATGGTGCTATTCCTGCAGAAAACTTTCATAACTTTCGAATACTGAATATTTTGATAGTAATATTAATTTTAGTTACCGGTGTGTATCTCTTCTAGGGTGATCTGGGTGATCACGGGGCCCGAGAGCACTAGCGGAGCTACGTTGTTGGCCTACCCATTATCTGTTTACTCACAAATGTATTTCTTGGCTTATTTTGGTGGAATATTTTAATGTTGATAGCCCAGATAAAATTGAAGTTTTCTATCTTATCAATGAGGTCGATTTGATTATTTATTTAGCCTTATAACATCATTGTTTGAATACCTAGCTATTTTATAAAAAAAAAAAAAGGAGCTACCTCATATTTTTGACATTTCTAAGAATAATTCAAACCCAGACTCGTATTCTTATTCCTACTTCTATTCGCGTAAAAATCAAAAGTCTAAATTAAATACGGTAAGGGAATTGAGTTAGCTAACGATCCGTGGGATAGGAAACTAATACACCTAGTGTGAAATACTTGGAAATATGCACTGAAAGTAGTATTATTTATATAATACGCTTTTTCAATGCAATTTATTGACAAACCAAGAGTTGTCGTAACATTCTTCAATCATTAAAGAATATATAAAGTCTGATTTTGGTGAGATTAATCGTGACTTGAAAACGGAACATAAAAAATTAGATGATGCATTCTTTATTAAACATCTAATTTTTCATCTTCCTCCTTCAACTTTCAATTGATCTCACCGAATTTGGGCTTTAACTATACTTTTTTGAATATTGAGAATTTCCATCAACTCCTCTTTTTTTGATAAAGTAGATAGTTACTTAAGGAGGTACGGCACCAACTACGTTAGTCAAGACGAGTGTGCGAGAGAAATCCGATTATTTGACACTTTTAGGTTATCAAGTTTTTTTGGAATTTCAGAATGTTTATTAATTTCTCTTCAAAAACCAACCAACAGATGTTTTTCTATTAAAAACATCTTAAACAGATTTTATAGCACTAATGGTTGCAGTTTCACCGAAATTCATCCGTTAATTCAATCAGAATTTCGTGAAGGAAAATAAATTTGTACAATTTCCCATAAGAGGTCCTGTTAAAATTCAAAAAATTGTTTTATTAATTTCTCGGTCCAAAATTAATCAGAGGTCTTGGAATTTTTCACGTACACTCTATTTATTAGATGATCTACCTGTGGACTAAATTTAAATAAAATCCTTCCGTCAATTCGTTATGCTGTGGTACCTGTTAAGGTGGATTCCTGTGACATCCAACGATTTGCGAGTAAGATTATTTCATTGTGAACGACTTGCTGATAGATTTTTGTCACAATACATTGTACTATTTATTAAAAAAATTGTATTTTCTCACATTAATACCAATGATTATACTGTGAGTAGTAGTAACCGAAAGTACTGGTTTCACATGATGATTTATAACAACCGTTGTAAAATAAAAATGTAATCCTGTGGTTCGATTGCTAATAGCGAGTATGACTAATTCACTCTAGAATGACGTAAAAATACGCGCGGAGATGGAGAACAGAGGAAAAGGAAGGAAACTCGAAAGAACAACAATAGAAAAGCAATTCAGCTATCAATGAGTGTGCACAAGTGACTTATGGATACGAGTGTGTCGAAATAAGACAAAGTTAAATAGCTCTATAAATACGTGGGAGGGACTTTCTCCGCGCCCGTACATATAACGCGCAGCATAATATTTTGCATGTACGTACATGGTACACGTATCCATGTGTATTTTTTTGTTTTTCATGTATACGCATGAGCTGGTTATTATTATCCTGTGTACGTATATATGTAGCCACAGTGTACAATATTTTGCAACCATGACGGCAGAGAGAGAAATGTATATACGAGCAGGGCACTGTAGACAATGAGACTTTACCTGTACGCAACCATTTTATTCTACAGGACTGGCAGTGACAATAACATCAGCAGCAGCAGCAGCAGCAGCAGCAATGGCATCGTAAGCAGTAGCAAGGAAACAAGGAGCCTTTAAAGAGGGTCAAAGGGGAACGGCGAGGATCGGATTGTTCCCGTCAACAGGGGCAAAGAGAGGTAAAGGAAGCAGAGGACAGACTGACGCGCTGGCTCTGCGAAGTGTATAAGTATATATAGGTAAAGTAAGAGAACAGAGATGTATATGCGCGTCTACCGTAGCCAAATGACGGAGCCCAAGGCAGTGACGCAGACGACGATGACGGCGACGAGGACAAAGACACCGATGACAATGACGACAATGACAACGACCACGAGGATGTCGCGAAAGGCCGTAGCACTCGGGGCTGAGGGCGCTTGTTGCTCGGGGCGACAGACGACTGCAGATAGCAGCTGATCGCTGTCTCGCCGTTCAAGTGATGAGCGAGTCCCGGCATCTTCGCTCGGTCTCCGATTTGTACGCAGCCGACGAGATAGAGGTGCTCCTCCTCGAGGAGATTCGCGACCTGGAGCCGCCGCCCGCCGCCTACTCGCGGCCTGAAGACATTCAGGACTTTGAAATCGGTAGGTCCTTCATGCCTTCACCCTCTTTCCATCCATTACCATCATCATCATCATCATCATCATAATCATCATTATCATCATCATGACTACCATCGTCGTTGACATCGCGTTTTTGTCAAAGATGATAATGTATTCTTATTCTTACCTTCTTTTCCACCAAAACGATAGAAATGATTAACCGATCGAATAACTCGGAAAGCCGATAACCCGAGTCGATCGGAATCGAGACCTACAGGAGAGCGAAACAAGTTTGAACGGAAACGTCAGTTTTCGTGAGTCCACCGCGCGTACACATAGGCGCGCAAACAGAGAGGGAAAAAGTGAGTAGATAGTGGGTTCGCTTGAGAGGGTTGGCTGAACGCATACGCGCGTGGGTCTACACCGAGAGGCGTACTTGCATTGGACATTTGCTCGCGGAGAGTGGCCAGATAGTGCCGCGAAGCGTGGCAAAAAGGAAGTGGCTTTGCTATCCGAGAGCAGTGCTCTTGTCGTCATCGTTGTCGTCTTCGTCATCGTTGGCGTATTACCGTATGGGTACATACGAGGACGCTGTACTGGTACGCGTTCCGTTTAGAGCCGTATTTTCAATTTGCATAGGTAATCGGCTAACAGCGCTCGGCACTTCGTCCGGTCACCCGACTATCGGCCATAGCCTTACTTGTTCCCGCTCTTGTCTGTCTTCATACTTGTGGGTAAACATTTGTTACGCTCCGCGTGACGCTCTGTACTTTTTTTCCGTGGCAGCACACATCCCGCAACTTCCTCCGGGCAAATGGCTTATTCTCATTCGGCGCGTGGGTCTAATGACCTTTTTTTCTCGTATCACCTGCTACGCTGGTAAATCTACTGCCGCTGCTGCTCTTTTTATACTCAACTCGGTGCTCGCTGCGTTTTTGACACGGTCGCACTGTTGACTTTGCGAACCGGTACCTATATCTACAACACTAAAAGTGTATCATTCACTTGCGAACAACTTGCACCGACCTCGTCAGGACGTTCAAGCTGTCGTTTATGATCGTTTCAACAAGTCTATGATTGCATTACAGTCATTGGAACATTCTTTTTTTTTCTACACATTTTACTTTAATTGATCCCCTCTGTGATAGTCAAATATATCAACAATGTAATTATATCATTTCATGAAAACTTCATTATTTGATGCCCCAGGTCATTTTAATCTATTTATCTTACCAAAATAGGTAAATAGTCATCGCTGTAGCTTAGATCAAAGTTATCGATTAGCTAAATCTCGTTTACAAATATTTGTTTGCATGCAAAAAATACCAGTTTTTATTTTAATTTCAAAAGATTCTAGCCTATAGATTCGGGGTGAGAAAATCATTGCCTGAGTTAATTCATTATTTTATTGCTAAATAATGGCTATATAAATATTCTGATATCTACTACATACGACCGCTCACCATCATATGAAAAGCAGTATAATAATGCTGATACGAGGTTTAAAAAAAGGGCCCTCTGAGTTAGAACCCTTATGCTTGAAGACTGGACTAGGATCTCAATCTTTTTTAGTTAAAATTAAAAAATTGCATTTTTTTTGTCTATGAAAATGTAGATGAAAGGTAA
The DNA here is from genome assembly GCF_036245765.1 of Copidosoma floridanum. Taxonomy (NCBI): domain Eukaryota; kingdom Metazoa; phylum Arthropoda; class Insecta; order Hymenoptera; family Encyrtidae; genus Copidosoma; species Copidosoma floridanum. The sequence goes on along the minus strand of NW_028321890.1, from coordinate 9,484,540 downwards.
CTATTGTAAACTCGACAGTTATGCTAAATTTTTATTTGCAGCTCCAGAATTATTGTTTAGAAGCATTTCGTAATTACCAGTTCCATCGTATTTTTTGCTCATATTTAACGTTCCTTCGATAAATCAAATTTACATGAATTCTCCGAAAGTATAGTTGTAATGCTGGGCCAAAAGATTCAAGTTCTAATATTCCACAAATCAATGTATGAATACTGCAGCACGTATTTGAGTCCACTTTTTTTTTCACTTTTCTTCAATGATAGGCACCGAATCGGTACATTCAAGTGTTAATATTATTCTGTAAACGTAAACTTTTTCTTCCTGTCATTTTTGTTCCAGATCTGAACCATAATTTTAGTCAAATCTGCGTTTTACCGGAAATAGTACTACTTGTAACTTTTTTTAAAGGTACACTAGCTTCACAAAAATTTAACGAAGCTATTTTTATGTAAAAATTCGATAGTTCGTATAGTTTCATTTATATATTCTAGATCAAAGTATCCTTTTATTTGTGACACGATTCATTTACGTATGGTTCATACCTACAACAGTAGTAAACTGTCGGTACGTTTGAAACTGCACACAAATTCTCTTCTCGTACAGAAGCTGTTTGCCCGCAATTCAAGATTGTTTATCTCTTAACTCCGTCGAAGGTCTTTATTCGGCCTCGTTCCCAATCCTTGTAGTATCGCCGTTACAGATAAAGTTAGCTCGCAACCATTCAACAGTTATTAACCGTAACAACAAAGTGGTAAATCGCGCCTATCAACGATCAACAAGTATTGAAAATCCAGAATTGGAGTTTGTATACGTTTGCGTGGCAGTGAATAGCCGGTGTTTGGAAGCCGTATAGCAGCGCGTTGGGAGAGAAATAAGATCAGCGGTACTCTTTGCAAAGTATTCAAGCAATCCCTCGGCGTTTGGCTTCTGATTTGTTGTCTCCTCTCGCTAATTTACCTCCGGCTCGTCTCTATTTGGCCGTCCGCTCTTTATTCCCGACTCCCGTCCCATCTCCTTGCCGCTGGGCGGTTCTCCATTTGTCTTCCTCTCTTTTTCCTCCTCCCCGTGCCTCCTACCACCGCCAGCCTCCCCCCTCTCTCCCCCGTTCATCCGTACTCGGCGTTTCCGTTATTTATTCCTCGAGCATTGTTCTCGCCTTCGAATCATTCGATGTAGATTATCGGGGCCCCGTAACCATGCCGTCACAGCCTCCCCGAGTCGACGGCCCGGCGTTTAGCACCGATTGCCTGATTGTTGCTACTGGGACGTACGATTCTATCAGTTATTCATGCGCGTTGGATTTGCTCGGTATAATAAGGGTTCGGACGACCAAAGGATGAAGGTATACGTCCTGCCGCGATGCCAATACTTTTTCTCAATTTCGCTGGAAACAAAAGTATACAAGTCCAGTTCTAACTCGTCACGGTCGCGGCTGGTTCGATTTCGTTTCGTTTCAGGTGGACCACCACGTGCACGGGATGACAGTCGATGTAGGCTCGGGTGGGCGTTCGTTATTTATGTACACCCAAAGTTCAATTACGATTGCGAGGAAGTTGCCGATGAAAGGGCGATTGAACGGGGCAGGGTACCGTGAATCGCTTTCGAATTTGATAACTCGGACCTTGCAGGGTCGAGCTGATAAATACGTTTGCACAAGGGGTCTCGGAGTAAACAGAAGAGAAAGGAGGAGGAGGAGAAAAATGAAAGAACGTACAGCGGAGGATCACGTAATGATCGAAGCACGATTTGTGTATCGGGTGTTTTCGTGCGAGAGGGAGTCGAATGAGGTCTGGTGCCCGGAGCGGAGTGTGGCCTGGGAGGGGACATCGCGATAAAAAAAGCCGAGAGTCACCCTCGGGAGGATTTACGACCCGCAAGTTGGGCGTTCGCTTTTCGTTATGTAAATTAATAAGCCGTCGAACGGGACCCCTCCCCACCGCTCCTATCTCCCGATCATAAGTCCATGGTATCTGACCTGTGTAAATAAGCGCGGTTACACCCCGGGCTAGCATGTCGCCCGATCGGCCGGTGCACGGCCTTTTGAATCGTCATCCGGTGCCCTCCTTTTCACCTTCCTTTTTTTTTTTTTTTTTTTTTTTTCATTCCCTTTCAGTGCTTTTGACTTGTAATTTAATCCGTGTGTGTTTGTACATCGAGTGGGAGCATCCCGTTTAGCTCAATGGACTCGGGGGGTTACACTTTGCTAGAGTATCCCAATAATCGTATTTCCATTTATTCACGTTCTCGGTCAAATTGGCCGATTCAAAAAAATCTCGAGTTGATCGATTACCTTTTACCACCCAAATGAAAAGGGACAAAGAAAAAGAAAGCCTCCACACCCCGCTGGTATTACTTGCACGCCCGATAAATAATAATGATCATACGCGCGCTCAGGGGCAAACAAACTGCATGATAATAAGGGGCAGCCTAATCGGCAATAAGGTGATATACCTACCGGGGCTGAAAATAAAAATCAATTACGAATCGGGTGGACAGCAATAAAATGATGAAGAAAGAGGGAAGGGAGCCGAGCACAAAACGCGTGGTCGAAGGGTCAAAGGGTCCGGGGGTAACAGCAGGCGTCGCGGGCAATTTATTTATTCTCGCTGGTTTCTTTCGGCTGGAAATTGAATTTCAAGCGATACGTCTTGTACGCGCTTTTGAACCCGGGGCTGAGCAACGGCCGTAAATCCGCGTTCGACCCTTTCCTTTTTGCGCGCTAATATCGACAAAAAGACTCGCGCGCGTGAGAAGAGCCGGGGACCAAACTGGAAGAGCAAAAGGGAGGCTATAATGCGCGCGGGGGACAGGGAAAGAGAGGGAGGGAGACCGTGCAAACGCATGCCTACACGATACGTGGAACACAAGTGGTGAAGGAGGAGGAGGAGGGGGGGGGGGTCCGAGAATACGGGGAGAAAAGGCAAAGTCCGTAAAAATAAAAACCAAATGAATATAAATGATGAAAAAAAAAAAAAAAAAAAAAAAAGGAAGAAAAAAGAAAAGAAATAATAAAAATAAAAATGCGATCGGACAGAGTTAGCAAGGCTATCGATTTAAACGCAGCAGGTAGCCGGACCGGAGGGCGCATCAGCTCTCAATCTTCGGAGCTGGATTCTCCCGGGATAAACTCGACGGTTCACTCCTGGGACTCGCACGCGAATTATCATGGGAGTTATGGTCACGACGATCATCGTCACGGCTCATCTGCAAACACCATGGCTTGGCCAAGGAGCAGTCATCTGATTTTCTACTGCGACGTACAGGGCCACCTCAAGACCGCCACCGGCTTTATCCGGCTGCTGTTGCTCGTGAGTACATGTATATATATATGATATATATCTGTATATAGGTATACCGTCACGTAACTATATATACATAACATACACAAGTGTATACGTGTACCGCAATGAAAAATTGTTTCTACATGACAAACATTTGTCACGTTATTATTTTTGCTTTCGTCGTCGTACTATTGAGTGCGCGGACAAGAAATAATTTTACTCATTATACACAATGGACGCCTTCGTGACTTTGTCATTACGTACTTTGCACTCCCCATTGCTCTCGTCGATGGGCCATCCTGACGCTAATTCTAACGGTAATAGTTAATAAAGAAAAAAAAAAAAAAAAAAAAAAAAAAAACCACAAGCACAGTCACATGGGCACAAAAAGGGGACTGGAAATGACTTCTCCGAGCGATTAATCGACATACTCGGGTAATTGTCGAGCTTTTTTGTAATCCCACCACCACGTATTGATGATCGTAATATCCGCGCTAATGACGTTCATAAATTGAGTGCATCAAAAAGACAGAAAAAAAAGGACAACGTTCACCTTTCATGAGTTTGTTGCGCCGGTAAGCCAAGAGTATCTCGGTGCAGTTTTTTGTTTGTTTGTTATCCTCAATATTCGGGTCATGCAAAAACAAAACTCTTGCGGGGGCGAATAAATAAAAATTCAAGCACTGCAAGTGCCAAACTTTATTGACTACCATGCGCGTACGCTTTAGCTTTTTTTAGAAAAAAAAAAAAAAAAAAAAAAAAAAAAAAAAAAAAAAAGATAGTATTGCATGTCTGCCCCAACTTTCTCATTATTCTACACATTACAGTGCAAAAATGTATTGCTCGACGCGTTCACAAAGGAAAGGGACAGGGAAGAGAAAGAATCGTTCTTGGAAAGCCGTGAAAGAAGAGCACATACAGTCGTGTACCGCGCAAAAGCTATTTCGATAGTAAGTGAGTGCGGCGCGTCTCGCAGGCAGGTATACGGCCTCAGCCTGTCAGCCCGGCACCGCTCGGTTCCGCAGAACGCCTAATTGCCTAAACGCAGGGGTGGTAACCTTGCAAGTATACTTACACGCCGCCTCCGATGTTTCTCATCTCTCGCCGAAGGAGTATTATGCTTATCGCCTATGGAATACAAACAACACAATTGGTCGACTTACCCACAAGTACTCGGGTGTACTTTTTGTTATCTTCCGCGTGCACTAACTCGGCATCTTCCTCTCTAATAGCGTTTAATTAACTCGAGTTTCATCATCGCATCACGGGTGCCCGTGTGTTTATGCAATAAAATTAGACATAATTGGCGTGACAATAGAAAAAATAAATTTCTTCTCTTGCGCGCGATTATCTGTATTTTGTTTAATGTTGTTGATGATACATTGCCGAAGAGAGGGTCTTTGCCAAAAATGGCGTAAAGTTGTCTATAAAGGAATCGTCAAGGATGTGATGAAAAGAAGCGGGCAAGTAGGACGTGATCGATATTCTCCAAGTTTAAGTACACCGAGCGGCACAGCTCGACAGCTTGAAAGAGAGAAAAGGAAAAAGCTGAGATGGAAAATTCTTTTGTGCAGTTGTCGTCCGCAGCGTGCCTGGCGACCCTCTGCAGCTCGGGAACTGCCAAGGTCAGTCTGTTCATGCTACCTCTGGTCGGGAGGCTTCGTTTCATGATCTTCGTTGCGGTCTTCTGTCTACTGATAACTGCGCTGCTTCTCTTCCTGGACATCTCGCACGTCGTTTACTTCTTTCCCTTCAACTGGGCGCGACTGGTAAGAAGCTACGTAGGATTTTTACAATTAGTTGCACATATTTTAATGAATCGGACATCCATTGATGCTTTTTCACCTGCAAAAGTGTGTGCACTATCGCGCATATCAATACGACGTGATATTTCAGTACTTTTTAAGACTATTGTCTGAAAAGGTACTTAAATAGGACTTAAAAGTACATAATTTATTTTTATAATTTCATGTCAGTAAGCTGCATTATTCTGCGCATATTGTGTGCTTAAAATTGCTACTAAATTATGAATTACGAAGAAAATTTTTTAGAAGTTTTTTGATAATCTTATTTTTGTTTTTATGTTTATATTTAATCTTACTCTTACATGCAAAATCTCTGTAAAAATATTGGACGTGTGCTTATCAGCCCATGGTGCGAGTAAATAAGCGCCAGATTAAATTTATATTGGAGAAAATTTTACTCCAATTACTCATTATCCAAAACATTATACAAAATTTTAAAAGAATACTCTGCATCGCAAGTAAGAGCCATTTTCCGCAGACTAAACTGTGAGCCACTTCAATGACAACCTTAATTAGCACCGAGTAGTTCGCAACCGTTGACATAATATAATTAACAATGTTTTCCATCACCTTTACAATTTGTTACTTTTTTTTTAAATTTAATTTGATTAGATTCGAGTCTTTTGCTTAATAACTTGTACCGTTGCGTAATCCGCCACAAAGTAATAAAGTTCATTTTGATATTAATCCAAGAATACTATAAAAAATAGCAAGTAATTACTGCAAGTCAAGCCAATACGACGACTTTAGTTGACGCAATCTTGAAATCGCTGCAGTGCGCAATATGCACAGCGGAGATTACTCGTTGAAATTTTTTTTTGTTTTTTTCTGTACAAAGACGAGAGAGCTCTTTACGTTTGACGCGAGGACTCACGTAAAATAAAAATGGCGGACTAGAAAAAAAGAAGACAGCGCTAGCGACGCGACTTTCTCATGTCCATTAAAAACGAATCGTGAGTCGCGACCACATCTCTATTAGAGCCGATTTGAGCGTGTAGAGAGGAGAGCAGCAATAATAGCAGTACTTATTATTATGTTCTATAGATGTATATATATACATGTTTTTTCCGACGTGGCTCCCTTCCATGTACCTCACCACCTGATGTATAAGTATAATATGTTCATACACATCCGTGTAGGCTGTGCGGTAACAGAGGCAGCGTGACCTATAATGCGAACGTGCCCTTGGGCAACAAGTACTTATCCCCCTGCGATTCTCGTCCACAGAATGCCTGGATCTTCACGAGCGTCGGACTGTCGTACATGACGGGCAGCGCGCTCCTCGGGCTTGCGGTCTTCGAGTACCACGGGGGCGGCTGGGTGCCCAAGAGGACGCGTTCTCAGCTGACGGCGACCGCTTTTCTCGGGCTGTCCTGCGCTCTCCTCTCCTTCGCCCTCTCGTGGCTCCACGGCCGTCACGGCTCGAGCTGCCACGCACCTGTTGCAGGCGAGGATGACCCGACGCAGCAGCTCTACAAGCCCGTCGACAGCTCCTCCTCCGGGGTACGTGTCAGTTTCGTCCGCTTGCAACTGTGCAATACTCCATTGGCGTTTTTTTTTTTTTAACTTTTCCTGCAACCACACCACGTGACTTCAGATCTTGTTAGGATTTTTAATTTTGATCAACAATTTCAAGAGGTACTTATTCCAGCAACTAGTGATTGATACGATGTATACTACTTCCCCAAGCCACCGCCAATGTCCACTCTTAAACCAATGTATGATCGAGTATGGGAATAATTTTTATCAGAAATCATGAGTCTACAATTTCTGATGAAAATCATCCCTAAACTCGTTTAATACATGTACCGAAAATTAATCAACCAAACTACATTTTTAATTCATTAGTTTTTGTATATTTTCAAAATTTTTTTTTTTAATATGTGCCAGTGTGTGATTTGTAAACAAATCGGCTTTAATACTATAAAATTCCATTGAAGTAAATCGACTTGAATTACCGAATTAATTTAAATAAAAATGTTTAAATTTACTATACATTTCAGTTGTTTTCAGTAGAAATTTTCACTGATCGAGGTCTATCACTGAATTTGATCAATTTTTAAAAATTAGTTTTTTGATAACTGTGTGTATTTTTTTTCTCCTTGATAAGGTAATGCGTGTTTTGCACGACTTTTTTTCTCGTATTGACATATTTGTATTGTATTAAATTTTTCATTCTGTCGATGATTCTATTTTATTAAACGTCCCTTGTGTATCAATTAATTTAAATTAGTGTAAGTCCCTATCAAAGTCTATTAAAAAAGGGTTGTAAAAACTGCTTGTAATATCACTGGATTTGCTGGGGTCCAAATGTCCTAACTTCAATGTGGCAATTAACTATTAAAGTCGATTGAAAATGATAATTGCCGAAGGTCTCATTAAAGTCTGATTTAAGTCGATTCAAAATGACAGACCATTTAGAACGAACAACTTATCTTTTTTAACACTTAATTAGAGACACGTTTGGCGTATTTGTAACGTAATATTACCATTTAGTCATCTGAGAAGCAGAGAAATAGACAATTGAGCTCTGTCATATAAAAATGGCTTGACTTTTTGGAGTTAAAAGTCACTGAGTTTTCCAACAGAAGGAAAGAACTTGGCTGAGCTTGAGAGTATTCTTACATCAGAGCCAAGTTGTTTTCTCTTGACTCAAGCTGAAATGTCACTTTCTACCCGAAAATCAAGTTGAACCCTTGGTAAAAAAAAAAGCTGGAATTATGACACTTTAATCCCTACAATAGCAGTGCAAAGAATAAAAAATAGCTATAGAGATATTATATATTCCAGGAGATGAGAAGTAAACTGTTTGTTTATTCATTGTTCACAATACGAATCTGTACTACTTTTCACCGTACAAAAACGTAATTAAAAAAAAAAAAAAAAAAAAAATATCCGGTTGATATTGATTGACTTTTGATGTGCACAGACAACCCTGAAGGATGGGGTGCGCTCGACGAAGCAGCCCCCACCCTGGGTGGCCAAAAACTCAAAGAAGTACCAGGCAAGCCTGGACTCGAGCAACGGGAACAACGCGAGGCCGCGCAAGGACCACTGGGCCTCGGCGCGCGACCACTTCCTCAACTCGAACCAGTTCGACGAGGAGATGGAGGACCCGCGACCCCAGCAGCCCGGCGCCTCGGCGTCCGCAGCCGACCGGGAGGCCAGGGAGGTCCGCCGCCAGCTGGGACGCCGCCGCGAGGGCGACGGCACCTCCAGCAGCACCGGCCCCGGGAACTTGACCGCCAGCCAGACCAAGACGAGCTTCAGCACCGACGACAGCAAGAAAAAGGCCCCCCCGAAGAAGCTCGCCCTCCAAGGCGCCGAGTCAAGCGGCAAAGCTGGCCGGGGCCGCGCTTCCAAGGAGACCGGGGCCGGCGGAAAGAAACAAGGCACCACTCGGACATCGGTGACGCGCAGCGAGATCCAGGAGTACTGGATGCAGGGCTACGAGCACGTGCAGCGCACCGAAAAGACCACCGGCAACATAGACCAGTGGCAGTCCGCCGCGATGAAGAGCCTGGAGGAGAAGAAGGTGAACGACGCGCGCTGGGCCGAGGCTTGGCGCCACCAAAAGGAGCAGCACCCCCCAAAGACCTCGGTTTCTCAGCACTCGCAGCTGTCGCAAGCCTTGCAGTCGCCGCCGGGGTTGGTGGCGCCGCTGCCGATTTCTTCCTCGTCTTCGTCGTCGCAGCCGCAGGTGCCGGCACTGCCCGGCCAGCAGCCAACGTCCCCGCCCCAGCCGCCCCCGAGCGATGACGCCAAGCCTTGTTCCAGCAAGGCCCTGGAGCCCCTCAACTTTGCCTAAGCTCTGGTACCCTCCCTTCGCTCCCATGCACCGGAGTGCGGGCCGAAGAGAGCTGATGGGCCGGTGACTGTGAGTGAGAGGTAGGTGTGAAAGTGCGCGGAAAGACGGAGGAAACGCAGTCAGTCAGGTGGGACTGCACTTGGCTGGCCGTTGTCCCTGTGCTACGGAGGCACTGGAAGGGCAGCTGCTAGAGGTATTTACCTCTACTCCTTTTCCTCGACGCCTCGTCCTCGCTTTCTACGAGTCGAACGCTCCGTTACTCACGTGTAGGGTATACTCATGATTATGTACACACATGAGCTTGTTCGCTCAAAGAGACACTTCGCTATCGGTGCACGTGTGGTAAAAATGCCTTTTTTTTTTTTTTTTTTTTTTTCTTTTTCTTTCGCGCAGTAGAGCATATCCTATGTACTTACTTGGCGCGTCTGCGTGCGCGCGCTCAAGTGTCAGCAGCATATCCGTGTACTAGAATCGGCAATTACTAATTTAACGGCTATTCTTTCGCAAATAGTCCACGTCGATGTGAAATTTGCGTACAGAGCAGCTGTGCAATTGGTCGTTCGATCGAGACACAGGGTTTATTACAATATTACAAGTGTACGGGCAACCAGTGCTGATTCTATCGATATTATTAGAGAAAATATTATACGTAAGATGATTATTTGTACATTTCAGGATTTGTCATTACAAAGTACGATTAATTACTTTTAAGTCGCATTTTGATGACTATCGAGAGTATATACGGATTTCTATAGCTAGGAGAGTATCTTTTATTCGGTCTCTCAACGCAACTTTGAGGTATGTTTTTATTCTTGCACGAAAACCGTGAATAAAGGCGCTTGCTTAACAACAATTAGAGAGATTTAATCGAAAATTCAGAGTACATAATAATTCAGTGGAGATTTTTCATACACAAAGAATTTATTGACTTTTCCAATATCATGGAACTATACGTCAAAAATAGACAGTACAAATTAGTTGACACTTTTCAAAAAAGACAGAGGTCATCAAAGAGTATCAAAACTAAATTTTTACCGATACTTTATTTCAGGTATTTATAGTTTATACTTTATCAAACCAAAATTCATGATATTAGTTCTTCAAGCTATTGTAACGCATGAAACTTGCGGTGTCCAAATTTTTCGCGATTCTCGTCTTGGGTAGATTTGATTTGGGTATTTGTAAAGTACACAGCCATCTCATAGAATGGATTGCTTACTTATGTTTGAATGTACTCTACAATTTCGTCGATTCGTATATTTTCTTTTATAAGAAATGGTATGGTTTGTAGGATAATTTATCATGATTTACAGTATGCATTTCACGATAAAATTAATAACTGTAGTACTGTGAAACTTTATATCACGACAAACAGGTTCCTTAATGTTAAAATGCTAGATGTGTTGTTTATAAAGTTTTATTATAAATCGGACCAAAGTTTTTTTAAATCCGTATTAACTAAATTTACGGTATTATTTTACGCTTAAATACCATTCTGATACTTTTTTATGGGTGTTGATAATTAAAATGATTCTTTTACACATAAAAAAAAAATTGTTTACTCTTCCATACTTGAAACATTTCTTACGGTATATGAAGGATCAAATTACTATAACTGAAAAATATGGTCACTAGTCCTTCTTTCAGAAAATATATGGAATAAACATTCTCATTCTACGCCACACTAGTATCATACATTGCTTCGTTATAAGAGGTTGAATAAATTGTGCAATTTTTATTATGTTTACTTTTTTCCTAGACTAGTATGCTCAGAAAATTTAACTTTGATGAAAGAAGAGTAGAGGGAGCTGAAACATACTCATTAGCTCAAAAGTTCCATACAATTGAAGACAGTGACCATTTGAAAACGCTTTTCTCGTTCTTTAGGAAATTATTGAGTATTTTCAATATTTCTATTTAATCTTGATTATGAAAGCAGTTCATGTTTTCAAATTGAATGTCTTTCTAACTGTACACTGAAAAGTTTTTTGATAAATTCATTGTATAAACTGCGGCAAAGTTAGGACATCGGGCAAAGAACAATGATTGTTACATAAATTAGTTAAAAAGTAATACTTTTAGAAATTACGCAGTGCACAAAAAAAATTTTACTGTAAGAGTTACCATTTTGTGCGAGAAAGTAGAGACGTACTTGCAGTATGAAAATTTTTTATTGTATTTAATAGTGAATTTTATTATAAACATTCACAATATGAACACAAAAATCACATATAAAAAGTCACAATCTAAATTTTCTATTTAATCTTAAAAATACAAATTTTACGATAAAAATAACGGAAACCTTTAATATACGTATGAATTTGGAAATATTTCAAACTATTCTCATTGAAAAATTATACCGTAGCTCTTACCGTTAAAATTCCTTTACAAAATTTCATTGTGAAGGTGAATACCTCAATTTTTTATGCACTTCCAGAACATTTATCAGTATACAACATTTTTGGTGTTGCTTGTTCTGTAAAATATTAAATAAAAGAATTGAGTTTGAAGCTACAAAAAGTTACATAAATTACCTAATGACTAAAAAAATTGGATACGTATCTTAATACTATAAATTTTTTTATTTATATAAAAGCTAAACACCAATTGCCCGTGGAGGTAAATTAGTTCCAGAAAAAAATTAGATAAGTCCCGTAGTCAACGAAACAGCAAATCATAAAAAATTTTTCCATCAAATGTAATGATATCGTTTTGCATGATTTAACCTACTTGTTAAAAGTTTGACAAAGCTGTTCCATCGACTAGATCAAATTTAATATATATTTTAACAATGAATTTCTGCAAAGATGCGTGATTTTTTGTTACATAAGGAAGTAGCTTCCTTCGTATTTATTTGAAAGAAAATATATCTCGAAGCTTAGTTGGATCTCAAAGCACATATCTAAGGTATTATTCGCTTCTTATAAATTAAGAATTTGCAAAAGTTTTTTTGAATAATTAAAGTATCTTTAACATTGATGGAGTACAACTCCTCAGTTATTAATGTAAATATATAAGATGAGGTGCCAAGCTGATTCCATTTATTTACGTTCATAATTAGAATTTATTAGAACAGTTCGAACTTGAAATGTTACACTTAAAGCAATAAAGATTCTCTCAAAATTATAGAAATTTTTCTATGATAATTTTTTCAGTTTTGTGACTCAAGAAATCCTGTATTCTTAGCATACTGTAAAAATCTTACTGTATAGAATAAGTTTTGTAAAATGCCATTTACTTTATGGCTTACAAAATATGATTGATGGAATATTTCCTTACAAAAATGCTTATATTTTCAAAATCCATTTAGAATAAATATACGTGCATATTCTCGTTACGTAAGGCGAACGTAAAAAAAGATGATTTTTATGTAAACGAGATTTTAAATATTCCGATAACATCAACATAATTTAAAAAGAAAAAGTCTATTAACTTCTTATAATCAAATGAGCTAGTATTATTATCCTAATTATTATTTATCATTATCACTTCCTTTGTGTTTTACGAAAATAAAACATTTTATAATATTCCTTGTACGATTGAAGAGTGTTCTCTTCGTTCAGTCTTTTGAAAAAAGATTTGAATTCCATAGCGTAAGACCTGCGTATGATTGTATGTTAAGAATTATTTAGTACTCCTAAATCTTTTATAATATATAGCAGAGAAATGACTATTTTTACACCTTAATTAATAATTCAGTTTATTTGATATTTCACTGCTTTTATATTATAAGATTTTAGAGTTGTGTAGAGTTCGAAATCATAAGCTTTGAAAGCTTAAGCATACAATTATAATAAAGGGAATCCGTTTTTCCTTCTGTGAGAAATAAAAAAAAAAGTAATGATAAATAAAAAAAAATAGAAAAAAAGACCGAAATGTTTGCACAGCATATCATAAGGGGTCATTAGTAAGTTAAATTAATCTTTTTCTATATTTATTTTTTGTTTGAAGATCCTCTTAAAATTTTTATATTCAATATTCAACTTTTGTTATAAGTGAAACAATAGTTACAGTATTTGAAAACTTGTTACTGTGTCATTATTATTATTCGGGATCGTTGTAGTCATTTGTTATACAGTATTCAGTATTTTTTTTTGACCAACGTATTCAATTACTGTGTAAGGATTTTTTGCCTTAGAATAAGTAATTTTGTATTGAAAACGATAATATTTTACATTAATTTTGTGATGTGTGATGATTATTAATATTAGTCTTCAATTGTATTTCATTTGTAGTAGTGTTTCAATTTTGTAAATCCATTTGTGTCATTATTAGAGCGTTATTTGAATGATGCACATAACACATTTTTTAAAACATTTATATCAAAACATCTGTTATTACGTTATATGAGTAAGAGACGTGTGTGATCATTGCGATACTAGCAGAAAAGTAGATGACAAAAGACACTCTGTGTTCGTAACTGCGGTTCCATCGTGATACTGTGACGTAAAATTATATGAATCAAGCAGTAAAAAAATTAAAATTAAATAAATATGGCGTGATTACAAAGGTATTAAGGTGTTCTTATTCACAAATCCCTTTACTTGTTGCAGTGACACATTCATTGCACTCTAATGAATTTATAAAGTGGGACTTTTGCCAGGATTTCTGTACAGGTGTTGATACATCTAATGTTTTGTAAACGTAATTTAAAAAAAATTCAGACCTTAAAAAGAAGCTGTTATCGTTTGAATTACTTTACTATCACTTACATACAAGTCGTGGAATGGTAGTCCGATTTCAATCATATCAACACTCAAAGTAAATAATGTTATTTTTCTTTGCAAAATCGTCGTGCTCTACCTTGCGCTGTTCTTTATCGCATGCGGAAAAAGGTTGAATCAAATTTTTGTACATGAAAAAAAAATTTTCTCTTCTACGTGTACTTGAGGTAATGTTATTTATTGTGAGATTTTAAACGTCAAGAGTTAGGTGACCATAACAAATTGTAATAGTGTATAGTACTCGTAGAACCGAGGCAAAAAAATTATTGATTTCTTACAATCGCATTCAAGAGAAGTTTAAAAGGTGACTAACAGGATAAAATTCGTATAAATGCGGTGCATATGTTTTAGAAAAAATGGTTGATCGGAAGTTATCGTAAAAAAAAAAAAAAAAATCAGAAAGGTGACGAAAATCTTTTCATCGCATAACAAGGGCTTTATAAAAATAGAAAATCTAAAAACAATAATTAAATGACAAAAAAAAAGAAAAAAAAAAGCATCACAAAATTAAAATCGATCAACAGTTTTTTTTCATAAAGAATAAAAAAGTAGAAAAAATTGCCGAATACTTCCATTTTAGAGACTTTCCTTAGTAGTTATTATTATTTACGCTAACATTTTTTAATTAATTTTCATTGTACCACGTTCATTAAGTACTACAAGTAACTCCATATACATTCCATGTTGTTCGATTTGTTGACCTTTTTTCGTACCAGGAGTAGGTTTTCGTCACCATTCCTATTTTTTTTTTTTTTTTTCGACAGGCACTAAAACATTTTTGCTAAAACATATGCATCGCATTTCTGCACTTTTTTCCGCTTAATCATGTTGAAAAACTTCTTTGGAATACGATTTAAAAAAAATCCAGTCTCGTACAATATAGGTTTTCCAACGTCATCGGCCGTACTAATAAATCGTTGTTATAAATAATATATAAAGTGTTTTAGCTGTAACAAATCAATTTTTGTTCTTAGTACGGACTATTATATTAGTTTATACTTAATTTTTAATGATAATTTTGGCCTCTGCAATCTGACTTCAGCCAAAATAATCATTAAAAATTAAGTATAAACTAATATAATAGTCCGTACTAAGAACAAAAATTATGATTATTTTGGCTGAAGTCAGATTGCAGAGGCCAAAATTAAGTTGATTTATTTATTTTATGTACTTCCTAAGGCTATAGAATAGCGATACTTCTTTCTTATCAGATTCAGCCATTGGCTACTCAAAGTATTTATATGTTCTGTGCAGAATGAGGAGGGCAGTGTTAACATTTTTTTGTAATCATAAGAATTTGATTATACATTTTAAATTTACATCTAGTGCTGAATGTGCCGTTTTGCTTGTTTTTTAGATGAATATATTTTGTACAATCAACAGTGACAATAATCATTTGAAAACACAAATCTTATTTTAAATAAAAAATAATATATACTGGCTATGTAAAACCAAAAGCTGATTTGCCCTGGTTATACAACTGCCTTCGGTTATCGGTTCCTGGAAGTAGAGAACAGTTTCTGAGAGTTTTAACATAGAAAAAATGTTAAAACAATGTCTACTTGCACTGAACAAGAACTTGATTGCAGCTCCAAAAGGTTACTCTAAAATTCTACAAGCGGAAATCAAACTCTGTTTTTTTGAGTCTATCAAGTATTATGAGCAATGATCCTAATCTCTAGGCTGTCGGTGACTTGATATATATGCACACCAATCAGCAGTTTTCGTATTGTATAAAATTTCTTTATATCGTCAATATAACATACTATTGTATTGACTGTTAGATAACTGAATTTTTTATCTGTATTTGAGTATGTCTATTTCTATCTTTTTGAAAACATACTGTGGTACGCACTCAGTGTAGCTTGAACTAATCACAAAGAAAATAAAAAGCTGCATTGAAATTCTTCTTCTTTTAAAAGTAAGGTAAACTATAGAATAATCATTTTATCAGTAACAAAATGTTGTACCTTAGTTTCAGTTTTATTAAAATATTAGAGTTTTGCCGATCATTTGACATAACGTTTAAAACTTCCGTCAAATTATAACTAAAATATATTTTAGCACAGTGTCAAACGATCAGTGAGAAAACTGTTAGAAAAAAAGAAAAATTTGATTGGCATATATACGTAAGCTTCAACTTAGGTCAATTTTTGCTAAATATTTTATCGATTATAACATTCAAACGAAAACATAGAAAAGCTGCTTAAATAATTTAGGCATTAATTCCATTCTACCCATTTAAATCCCATAAAACGATTACTGTTTTAAATAATGCTAAAAACTGCTAAGGCCGCTATAGTTTTTAATAATTTATAAAGTTAATTTCTTCTTTGCTAGAAAAATTTTCAAAAAATAGTTGAAATACGTCTTCTTCGAGTCTCATAAGTGATTTACTGCAAAATTATAGTTCTAAATAATTTGTTGTCTTACTCGTAACAAAAATTTTTTAGTAAAAAGTTTACAAAATAATTGACTTTTTTTGTACTAAAAATACCATGACCAAGTAATTTTGTACACGTATAAATCATACTTGTAAATTGAGTTATAACTTTTAGTGGATAGCATACTCGGTTATAAAATATGTTTGGTTATAAGCTAAAAAAATTATTGTACTGTTTGTAATGTCAGACTTAAATAATGCTAATAAATAAGTGACATCTATGATTATCTACTTAATACACGTATACTCATCATATTTTGATTTATTTATAGAAATTGTATATAAATCTATACGATAGAATAACACGAAGGATAATAGTTGTCTGGGTTAACATATAAGGCACTTTTTGAATATATATCTCACGCGTCTCAACGACCGTTCCTTTTTGATCTGACTCTTTTAGTGTGTAAGATAGACATTTTGCGACAACAAGGTATACACTTTTATTACAGTCCAATGTTCTTTCGTCATTTTCAGTCAGATTTTTAACAAAAGTAAGTAAAATTGTTTGTGTATGCCGTTCAAAATAATTACAACTAGGAAGTAAGACTTATAAAAAAAGCAAGAAGCGTAAAACTTAACGGTAGATTCATTGTACTGACTTAATTATTATTTTCATTTAATTAATATTCATACCAAATTACCCAAAGCATGCTTCTTTTCTCCCAGAAAGCTCCAACATATACAATAACATAATCACATAAGCATGTAACAAAAATACAAAAGTTGATAGTTTTGTAATAGAATGAAGTATAAGTTACGCAAGAGCTCTGCTCAACCGCATGTGTGAGAGGAGAAAGAGAGAGAGAGAGACAGGGAAGATAAGAGATATAAAAGAGGAGTAACGCAAGAGATGCTCTGGCACGATTCCAGTCATATCGAGTGTAATCGAGTGTATGTAATTAGTGAACGAGGAAGATTCAGACTGGATCTATACCTTAAATATAAAATCGGAACTAAATGAATGGTCATTGTTGGCCAGTAAAAGCTGCTTTCTCAACTGGTATAACCGCACGATAGCCATTTAACTATATTTATAGCAATGATAATATAATGCAACAAATTATGTATTAGCACTTTTTGAGTCACATATATGTGATATGTTGACTGTTTCTACAGACTTAGCAATATTGTCTTCAGGAGAGAGTATAACCGATAATCAGGATTCATCGAAACGCAGAATATTATAGTTTTTGATTGATCCAAACGAAGTTTGACGAAATTAAATCGCTTTAATTATTTCAGTGACTCACACGATTGATTTAAATCAACAGAAAAATTACTTACAGACTTTTTAGTTAAATGTTTCAAATTCACTCAATTAAGCGCTCTTAAAATCCATCAACGTGTCAAAAGAGCTCATCTGCAAACCAACCGCGGAAAAAAAACGAGAACAAAAAAGAAAGGAATGGCGAGATTGAAGAGCAAGTGAAGCAAAGCGATTTGATCGATCTTTGCGGTTGATATATATATATATATAAGCTCCGCCGTTGACAGCGGAGTACCAACCTGTTGCACATAGAAGCCCAGTTTTACGTGTCAGTTCGTCAGTTGTCCATTACGAACCTTGTGCGTGTGGGACACCCATACCAGTGTACCCTCGAGTGTACCTATATTATATCTTCAAGCGCGAGCTCATAATATCAGATATGTAAAAGCGCATTTACCTGTGTGCACTTGACGGTATAGGTGAGGCGAAGACTACAAGAAGTGACTGCCGTGCACAGAATCGAAAGGCCACCGAGAGGTCACCGGTCGTGCAAAAGTGCCATGCGCGTAACCAGCCAGTCTCAGCCCAAGCCATCTCCACTCTAGCGACTCCCCCTCCGCATCCCTCTTTCCCTTTTACTGCAACTATTTCTTTATGGATACATCAAGGTGAGGGTTTGGCTCTATTCGTTTTCCCGTCCACTTTGGAAATGGAATCACTGAAAGAAAGTTAAACCATTAGCTAACTTAACCTCTTATCTATAAGCGATTCAGAAAATTTACGTATACTGTACTAGATGAGAGGTTAACCCAGCTCTGACAAGGTTTTTTCGGGTTACCTGCTGGGGGGCCCTTGGAGTGCTCAGAGAAAAAATGTGTTTTTACGATAAAAAAACCGAACGCTCGGATTGCTCTGATTGCTCGGATCCCAGATGTAAGCAAGTACAACGATGATATAAAAGAACGTTTTACAGATTTTTTACAGAAATTTAAGTGAAGTTAATCTTCAATAATTTAAATAGCAATGAGTAAAATTGAGGAAGCAGATATTATACCACATGCAGTCACTCACACAATACTTGCGTCATTTAACGAGCGTCCTTTGTTTGTATTGCTTTGACGCAACAAACTGGAATTCGGTAACTGTTTTTAATGGCATTTTCATCCAACTAGTACAAATTTTAGTGAAACTCTTTGCTCTACGTTGCACATCGCTAACAACTATAATATTTATAATTATTTTTATTTCTTCCCTGCCATCAGATAATGCCAATACTCTTGCGCAGAGCGAGTAAGACGTAGTAGACCGATGAAAAAACCCCTGAACCTTAAATTTAATTTTCAATGGGTCATTTTTGATACTACACGTCAGTAAACTCGTACATTACAATTTAAAGTGTCCAACATCTCAATACTTTGTTGAATACAAGTATTATAGTGTTCAAAGTTCGTTTTACAAATATCTTACAAGTGATAACGGATGTAACGAAAATAAAAGTACTTTACTACAATATATTTAATTATTTTTTATCGTTGTCTACGAGTTAGGTTACGCATAATATTATAAACAACCCTTTAGAATTAAATTTCTTTAGAAAATTGTCTATCAAGATGTACATTTATTTTGTTTTTTTTTATACATTCTATGTATTTTCTAACAAAATCAATGTAAGTTTTAAAACTGTAACTCTAAATTTCTAATGGACGATTGGACTTGTGGATAAAAATACCCAATTTTACTCATTGCTATTTAAATTATTGAAGATTAACTTCACTTAAATTTCTGTAAAAAATCTGTAAAACGTTCTTTTATATCATCGTTGTACTTGCTTACATCTGGGATCCGAGCAATCAGAGCAATCCGAGCGTTCGGTTTTTTTATCGTAAAAACACATTTTTTCTCTGAGCACTCCAAGGGCCCCCCAGCAGGTAACCCGAAAAAACCTTGTCAGAGCTGGGTTAACCTCTCATCTAGTACAGTATACGTAAATTTTCTGAATCGCTTATAGATAAGAGGTTAAGTTAGCTAATGGTTTAACTTTCTTTCAGTGATTCCATTTCCAAAGTGGACGGGAAAACGAATAGAGCCAAACCCTCACCTTGATGTATCCATAAAGAAATAGTTGCAGTAAAAGGGAAAGAGGGATGCGGAGGGGGAGTCGCTAGAGTGGAGATGGCTTGGGCTGAGACTGGCTGGTTACGCGCATGGCACTTTTGCACGACCGGTGACCTCTCGGTGGCCTTTCGATTCTGTGCACGGCAGTCACTTCTTGTAGTCTTCGCCTCACCTATACCGTCAAGTGCACACAGGTAAATGCGCTTTTACATATCTGATATTATGAGCTCGCGCTTGAAGATATAATATAGGTACACTCGAGGGTACACTGGTATGGGTGTCCCACACGCACAAGGTTCGTAATGGACAACTGACGAACTGACACGTAAAACTGGGCTTCTATGTGCAACAGGTTGGTACTCCGCTGTCAACGGCGGAGCTTATATATATATATATATATCAACCGCAAAGATCGATCAAATCGCTTTGCTTCACTTGCTCTCCAATCTCGCCGGTAGCACCAGACTGATAGTGAGGAAAGCTACAATGTCTGAAGCGCTAGATTTAGTTATAAAGCTATTTACCAACGTCTCCTGGCGTTACGCCGGAGACATTGGTGTCTATGAGGCTCTTTTACAGTCAAGCTTGAATCAGATGACGCCAGGGCACGTCGTGGCTGTCATGGCCGTCGCACTTACACACCGTCAAATTTACAGTTGTGTATTGTGTCCGTGAGCCTATCTGTGTGATGAGCAAAGCAGAAGACATAACCTTTGTAAATGATTGCTGTTGTTTGCAGACAATTTTTGTTTGCATTTACGTTTAAAGATAGTAGGAAAAATGAAGTGCAGTGTAATATCCTGCGATAAGAAAGTGAAATTTAAATTTCCTTCTGATAGTGTGATAAAAAAAAAGTGGCTCGAAGCAATTGGGAGAACAATCATTAGTAAACAAATACATAAATAGCCTTGTAAATATAACCAAAAATGTACACTTACCTGTCCACGAGTTCTGCTTTTCTTCCACTGACTCTTGCTCCTTTCCCTTTTAAAAGCTTTTTCAATTCTGAAACTTTTAAGCTCCCATAATATTCTTTCTTGTCTTCCTTATTCATTTCAAAATTTCAAATATTGCGCTTTACCACTACACTTTAATTTTCTGTATACATACAATACTGAAAAGTAATGTTGTGTGAGTGAGACGGCCATGACAGCCGCGACGTACCCTGGCGCCATCTGATTCAAGCTTGACTGTAAAAGAGTCTCATAGCACCTTTTTTTTGCAAAGCTCAGTCGTTTTGGTGATCTAAGGTGGGGAGATTGGGTCGTTATGCTTGCCCATTGGAGACTGTCACGTTTGGTCAAGTTTATTTTTCCTTTCAAGTTGTTAGGTTCACCCACGCAAACCTTGGAGAGCATCGGCGATTCCTGGTTGAATGCTTACAGAATCGAGAGAGTTGTGTAATGTAGGATTGTCAGGTGTCGGGGTTCCCAGTCTTGGAACGAACAACTCCACTCGTGACGTCTGCCAGTGAATGACTGACTAGGTTTAATAGAGGCTGGCTTTATATAGTCTTTTAGTCGATGAATCGTTGCCGAAAATAGAAGTAAAAATGTATTTGTTGGCAAGATAGTTTGAACTTAGGTAGCCCTAAAAAGAACCGATGAGATTGATGGTTAAGTAGGGAACGTAAATACTTATAATGGCCCCGGAAAGGGCTAGTGGTGATTCTTCCAGCTATTCCTTACTATAATTCTTGATGATAGAGAGCTGGCTGTGGGTAGCTTGACTTCCACCCTCGGAGTCTCTGCGTACGGAGACTGTGCTGGAGGGAAGTACGCCCCTGACTAAAGAATATCTCATTTTCAGGTAGTTCCCCGGATAACCCACCACTCATCGTTAGTCGGGAAAGTTATTGTTTTAAATTCATAAAATTTTTAGTGTTATACGTGAAATTATTCAGAGATAGAAATTCAAATAAGAGTAAATCAAGTCATAAGTTCATTAGAATGCTCAAGTTAACAAAGACACAATCGTGTAAGTTGAAACTTGTATTATTCAGAAAATTAATAAGGTCACAAACTACTGGGTACTGAGTCAGTAACATCAAAAACTGCATTCGATGCGATATTTTCTGTTTTTAAAGAATGTTCTATCTCATTTTGTATAAAAATGTTTTAAAGATTTTTACCACTTAACATTGCTACGTATCAGTGATCATACGAAAATAATAGCTTCTTTAAATACAAACCTAATTTATAAGAACTTTGAACCTGCAAATTATGAATAGTCAAAAAAAAAAACTATTATGAAAGGAAATCTTATCTTCTTACTAATTTATAAAACAAGGTCGTTAAAACCGTTGTAATTGCTAATCGCGAAAACTACTTAACCAATTCCTATCTTAAAAAACGATGGGTCACGTGATGAAGCCTGTTTATTCGTCACGTGATTGTCTGAGACTGATCAAGCGCGGGTAGACTTGAAAATAAGATTTGGAAAAATCATTTCAATTTGTAAGTTGATAAATATTACAATATTACGTGTTACGACAAAGATATAATTATTGTATTTTTCTTTAAAAATACAGAAAATAAATGTTTGATTAAATTTTGGGGGTTGGTGCGTAGAGTGCGCAGGGGGCGCAGCCCCCTAGTTTGCTGAAATTTTGTATACCGATTATGGACACTTCTTACATAGAATCCACTAGGTAGCGTCGAAGTGAAATCGAAACAACCTGCAATAGAGTTGAATAAGTGTGGTTATAATAGACCGGAGTAACATATCTAATACTCAGTCGTTCACCGACAGTGCATTAAGCCTACAGCTGGAGGTCGTGCAGCTGGGTATCCTGGCTACCGACGACACTGTTCTTTAATGAACAAGCGACTTACGTCGAATTCCATCCTGAACCACCGTGCTTGCTGAGTGCCACCAATACAAAGACGTTCTGAACGCTTACGTCTCCGGTGAAATACCAGGAAGACGTCTAGCCAGAGCACAATCACCTCTAGCAATTTAGGGTTTTATGGACATTCTTCCAACTGACCTAGTGCTGCTACCAGAGCATATTATACTACAACAGCAAGCCAGGGAAAGCAACCCTGAGTTCGGTCAGCCTCCTCAGTGGTTCGTAGCAACGGCATGTCCACAGAGAAGGTATTCTCCAGGCCCACTTTCCCGACTACCGATGAGCAGTTAGTTATCTGGAGAACGACCCGAAGACGAGATATTTTTTGGTCAGTAGCATACCTCCCTCCAGCACAGACTCCGTAAGCAGAGACTCCAAGAGTTAAAGTCAAGCTACCTGCACAGCCAGCAGAAGTCATCAGTCATCAAGAGTAATAATAAGCAATGGATAGAAGTATCACTACTGGTCCTTTCAGAGTCATCATAAGTATTTAAGTTCCCTTCTCTGTAATACTGTTTCTTCACCTACAAATAAAGAAAGGTGCCGACGCAGCGCTGCCAAATTTCGATCAAGTTCGTCACCTTTGTCTCTCTCACCTCTTGGGTTTCTTCTCCTGAAAAAGGGGGATTGGCGCGGGAGTTCTCCCGTTCTACAGGAAGAACTATTAATTAGCACACAAACAAATACATTTCACTATTCCTTTACTCAAATCGTTTAACACTAATACACAGTACCTCTGTACACAATACACTACACAACAACGCTTCAGCTCGCCCCCTGGACTGCGGCACCTACCAAGAGCTTCTGTGGGGTGTGACCCCCGCGTTACCCTGTGGCATGGAAGCTTGGGAACGAAAATCAGACGAAAACAACTCTTGAAAAAACTTTCCCAAGAATTGCACCGACCGTGCAAGCTACGTAGGCCTTGCAGCAGACATTGTTTATATGACGCATCTTGGAGAATTTATGGTCGATGGTGGCTCCAAGGTATTTAGCAGAGAAGCTTACATTCATACTATTTAACTTTACGTAAGTATGGGTTTTGGGATGTTCTGAGAAAAGAGTACCACGATGGTCTTTGATTCGTTTGTTATCTGTCTCCAAAAAGGTACCTTTCGTAAAGTATATGCAGTTGTTTGTTGTGGAGAATGGTGTTGTTTACAATGGTTTTTAGTGGTATGACAGATGGCTATATCATCAGCACAAGCAAAAGTTTGAATGTACTCGCGTTGGGGTAAGTCATAACAAAAGACGTTGAATGTGGCTGGGGATAGCTTAGAGCCTTGAGGTACTCTTGCTGTAGTAGAATGGCTGTTGGAAAGAGAGTCATTTATTCTAACTTTCTGATTTTATTGTACCGTTGAGATAGTGTGTAAAATTTAATTGGATACATTTGAATAGCAAATTTTTATGCCAGATTCTATCAAAGTCCTATTGAAAGTTCAGAAAAGCCATAGCTGTGTTGTGCCTACGGTTGTGTCTATTACACAGGTGCTTGGAGACTTTGAACGGTTGATGAGCTGCCGAGTATGAGAATGAGCAATAAATTATTGAATAAAATGATTCTCCTTTGACAGCTACTGTTAATATGTCACGTTATATCTGTATATATAGTCATACAGGTTACATACACAGCTGATCTTATGCATCCAAAAGGTTGAGTACGAGTAAAGTTTCTTAAAGGCCAAACTGATAAGCAAAAAATTGATCGCTGGAATAGTGGGAGCTCATCAAGTTATTTGTGACTAGAGATTCGAACGTTGCTTAAAATGATTTAATTAATAATACAAAATCTACCACATTAACGAAAGGCTGTAGTGTTACTCGATAATGGTTCTACTGTAAGCGTGATCAATTCAAATATCGTTGATGAGTTGAGGTTGGAAAGCACGGGTGCTAGACTGAAATTTAGAAAATTATTTCCGAATAAGGAAGTATAAATCTATCTATATGTAGAAAAGTTAACCTTAATATAAATAACAAAAACTTCTCAGGATCAATTTTAGAGGTTCTAGTTGTTAAAAATTTTGCTCTTCCTATGCAGTGAATCGGTCTGAAGTTAGCTCAACTCTGTGAAAGTAAGACTTCGATTAATAAAGAACCATATAATCAAGCTTCTGATATGTTCTTGATCAAAACCATTGTAATTTAATTATGACCCATGAACTTAGAAAAATTATAACAAAATCGGTATTCACTTCTCGCTCATTGCTCGGATGGTCCATTCATGGTTTGGCTCATCAAAGCAGCTTAGATAGAAAAAGAATGGCTGTAAATGTTGTAAGTTCAGTTTCAAAAAAAGAGAAACTTCGTACATGATGAAGAATTCGATAAATTGGTGAAGTTGTATTTTGAGATTGATTCATTCAGAGTTAGTTTTGAGGAAAGAGTTTACAAAGACGAGAAACGAGCTAATCAAATTCCAAACGAGACAAGCATATATAAAGACAGTGTTTGCGAAGTTGAACTTTTATGGAAATTAGATGAAAAAGTAGAAATAAACGTCTACTTTACGGCCCTTCGACGATTGCTCTTAATTGAAAGAAAACTAGATCATGATTTAGGTTATGCTGAAAAAAACAAGACTTTTGTGGAAGTAATAAAAGAGAAACCAAGCAACAGTAAGCAGTAATTCCTTCTACACTCCGGGATACAACGTGTTAGTAAGCCGGGCAGAGTAAGGATAGTATTGGACGCAGCCTTCGAAACAGCTGGCGTAAACTTTAATATATCATTATTAGAGAGAATGTATCTACCAATAAGTTAATTGGGTGTTCTCTTCCGCTTCCGACAAAATATAAGCCATTCGCTGTAAAAGCATATCTACGGGATATGTTTTTAAAGATAAGTATAAGTATATGTAGCATTTATTAAGCTAGGTGGCGCGACCACGTACGGTTTCAAAGTTGAATTACAATATGATATATAATTGTTCACGCCAATCGTGAACTTTTAATTCTCTCATCATTTTCTAATTTTCTTTAGCACAATACGTTAAATGCAATAGTTATATTTCCTGGAATTGTAATAGCTTTATCTTTGCTTTATCATCTAAAAGTAACACTTATCAATTTTATAACTTTCACTTTACATTTATACATACTTTAATTTCGGAACTTATATTTTCTTATCTTATCTCTCTTTTTCTACTCTGACTCATATAACGACTACAGTGTATATTTGTATAGTTAATTTTAGTTATTCTCTCCGCTATTATTGTAATAAATCAGGTACGTCTCAACAAGCAAAGAGACAACATCAATTGCGCTCTGAGCTCCGCTAACCGCTATTGTAAATACATACGCTATTAAATAAACGCTATTTAAACTACTACCACTCAACAGTTTATTGATCCTCAGTAATTCCCGAATAATCGATATTAAGATCCCCGCGTTCTCAAGCATTTTTTGCTTGAACGTAACAATAATAATAATAATAATATAATTTTTACAAAAAGAATATTCTTAAGTATTAAAACAAAGATAATAAAGACTAAATTGTAAGATTAGTAAATAAAACGTAATCGATACTATCATGATCTTAAAATACTTAATGTAAAGTTTTAAGTGAATATAGTCTAGAACTGTTTTTATGTCGTTACGTTGTATAATATAAATAGAAATAAAAGTTACAAATTGTTTCAACGCAAGATACGTGATATGGCGAGGGATAAGATAGAGAAGGTTGGATATGCAGTCTACAGTGACTAATATAATAACTAAATGATGTGTAGCTTTAATTGATGGATGGTGAATTATAATCTAGGCGATAATCTGCATTCTGATATCCAATCTTTTTTATCAAAATTAAAAAGGGTGGTAAATAAAAAACCCTTAAATTCAATAGTACTCAAGTGATTGAAGGTTATTTGATTGATACGTTTTAATAATAACATAAATTGCACCATAAATGATTGCCTGTAAGCCTCAGTACGGAAAAAGTATCGAGAATAATAGGGTTCCAAGAAAGTAGTCTCGACGCCTAGGTAATGACAACCAACCAAGTGCAATCCAAAAAGAGGGGACTCTAGACTGCCATCCAATATTGCCATATACAAAACAGACACATGCATTCAACGATGGGTGGAGGAGTTGATTGGAGGTTGCATCAGTAGTATGGTGTGTGACAGACATATAAACTAATTGTTTTCTAATATAGAAAAGGATAAAGCATGTTTGCAATGCTTGAGACTATATACAGTGTCCGATACACACTATCAGCAACATGAATTGCGTGTTTGCTCCACTGTAAGGTAGGTGTTAGCCAAAGGCGAAGATCCTTCACTTCAGTAACATATCTCAATCTAACACCATCGATGATTATAGGTGGTAAGGTGGGGATATCAAGACAATTTATAAAGCCCACACTTCCAAAGATCAGTGGTTTGGGTTTTGGCAAGTTAAGCGCTAATCTATTTTCCAGTGCCCAGTTGACGATGGCTGATGAGTCCGAATTCATACCATCCACCCCGTAAAGACTATCAGATAGAATGATGCAGGAAGACCGAAACGTGAAACGGTTTCTGTGGCGCGGTAAAAATCGAAACATGAAACAACGGGAAACTGTATTTATTCATCAAAAATAAAAAACAAGAAATGTTTAGATAACAATATCTTAAAGCAGCAAAGAGCCTCATTAATAATTTCCCCGTGGACGACTGTTAAACAGCTTTGACTCTATAGATGAAGCTGTAACACGTTTACATTAGGTAAGTAAGATCAATGTCGTGGCAAATTAGGAAACGCACGGGTGGGTATCGAGTGAACTGTCCATCCTGAAAGGTTTAAAATCAGAAAGTCTTGTCAGCTCGTCAATAGATTTGAAAGCTAAAGATTTAATTCGAAAAAAAATTTTGGAATAACAATGGTTAAGTGAATCTGACGAGTTGAGTTTTAACTTGAAATTAAAAAAGGTCACACATGAATTGGTAGCACACAAATACCAACGAAGTGGTGCATTTTGTCACTAGGATACAAAGTAAAAACATAGGCAACCAAAGGGCGTGGTTGTTGTGTTTGTGCCTGAGTCCTATTTAAAGTGATTACAAGGATGCAAATTGTGGTCTGGGGGTGCAAAACGGCTGTTGCAATTTGTGCCCATAATAAGTAAAGAGAATTCTTAAGAATAATTATGTCGATATATGATGCTCTCAGTTTCTAAATACCCTTCGTGACACACTCGTGGGTAATTATGCAAATAGTTTGAGAAAATAAGATTAATTGGGACTAAAAATTACTAGAAAACGGATACGAGCCGTGGAAACAGTGGCTATGTGACCTTAAGATAGTAAAAAAATTGTAAGATACTGTGTTGTTATACTCATAAGAACTCTAAATAAAGTATGATAGAGTTGTATACATTTAAGTGATGCGAGTACCAAAGTCGCTGCTACCGTAGAATACTGGCATTTCGTTTTCAAAGACAATTTAGTTCATACGTCAATTGTTAATTGTTACAGAGAAAAGCCGTATAGCAACCACAAAACTAGTGTCTATTCCGAGATTTGAGTTAGAAACTCAAAAGCTTTCTGTTAGACAAGTGAAAAAGATTTTGAAAGAACATGACTTTCCTGCATCACGTAAATTTTTCTGGACCGACTTTAAAATAGCCTATTATCATCCTTTGCATTTTAACGTAAGTAACAAAGCTGTTTTAAACGAAATTCTACAAAAGTTTTGGATAATAGAACTCTACGAGATCTAACTGGAAGATGCGTTCGATATAAAATTGCGCGCTCTGCTCACAAATCTCAGTACGGTACCGTTACTGCCTTCTTGTCTAGCATTTTGATTACGACCTTTTACTCATTGTGGTCTCGATTATTTTGGACTATTACAGATAAAGATTGGGAGGAGACATACAAAAAAGGTGAGGCACTCTATTTTATTGTTTGACTACGCGAGCGATTCATATAGAACTGTCTAACAATCTTACTACGGATTCTAGTAAAATGGCCTTTAAACGATTCATGATGCGTTGATCCCTCCACATATTTATAGTGATAATGACACCTATTTCGGTGGAGCTAGCTCAGAGCTTTCACAAGCTATAAATAACATCAATAAAAATAGCTTAAATAAACATAATTCAAGAGAATTTGACACACAAAGAAAGCTTGAATGAATATTTAATTCTCTGACTTCTTCACACATGTGAGGAATACGGGAGCGTATCATACGTTCAGGAAAGACAGTGCTAACTATAGTATTAAACGATTGAGCTTCACAGCTTTATCTGAAATCAAACGTATTGAAAACTCTTGTTCACTTACTCTTATTTCCATTGATTCGGGAGATCAAAAAACTTTAATCCTAAGCCACTTCTTAATCGGTACATCCTCTGGAGAGGTACATTTCAGCCATTAAGACACACAAGTGCTCTGTTCCAGGAAACATTGGATAGTATCTCAATATTTTGTAGATGCCTTTTGGCAAAAATGGTTGCGTGAATATCTCCTAAAATTTCTACCTAGAAAAAATAGCATAAAAAATATAAACTATTAAATGAAGAGAATTTTGTATTGATTTTGGATAAGGATACAAAGAGAAGTCAATGAAAAAAGACAATATAACATGAGTATTCCTGGGAACCGATGATCAAATAAAATTAGTCAAAGTACAGACTACGAGATGCGTTTGCTTGCGTCCTAGCTGTGAAAAAGTTTGATCTATGGGTGTGAAAAACGCATAGATTTTTTATTGAGGATGGAGAATATTACAAACAAAAAACTACAAATAGGAAAATCTGACTCTGCGCGTCTTATTATCTCGGCGTAGCTGTCAATCAGAAACTTCCGCGTAGGCTGTCACACGATAATCATAGAGAATAATCCACGATCGCGATTCTCTTGTTAAAATCATACAGTGGATTCGAGGGGCACTCGGACAAGGAGCACAACGGCTCACTCGCGGACATTGAGCTATGAAAGAGTTTATATTCTTTGTACAGCTAATATAATCTGTATATTTTCGATTTATTAAGAATTTAACATCTTGTTGACAAATTGAGAACAAAGAGACAATGAGAAAATTGACAACTATAGGCTACTACTGTTATTGCCATGAAATCACAGAAGTCGTTCCCTCAGACCTTGACTTTCAACTTGACAAGACGTTTTTGACAAAACGAAAATACTATCAGGGACGATACACTGAGCAAATGACAATTGTGGTGTTTGGAATTTACTGTAAATAGGATAGGATTGGAATTTCTTTTAAGGTCAATTAAAAATCCAAAGAAAGTCTCTGGCCGTACATCAGAAAGTATGTGAATCTGAACATCACGAAAATTTGCTCTGACAGTGCGAAACAGTATGTTGGCATCAATCGACTATTTAACAACGTGATGCACAAAAGAACTAAACACAGCATCGGTGAATACGTAGACAAAACATCGTAATACATACAATTAACGAACTTGAAAATCAGAACCAACTCCTTGGCTTTCCACCATCGATGAAGATATTGACGAAAATAACGATGAAGACGATACATACGAAACTAACGAAGACTACTTTTGAACATACACCACTCCCGCGCCTCTTTTGTAGTTCACCGAATACACAACATAGACCCAAACACCGCGAGCGTACATTTATACATATACAGGCAAGCGCACCCACATACACGTATTAACACCAAAACATGGAATGCATAGCAGGTATACCTTCTCGCGGTGTATCCTGGATAATGCTAAAATACCTGCATTTAGTTGTAATACATGTGCAATTCACAATACTCATACATATTCTTCATAAGTAATTGAATCAATAATTGGTTTATACCTTCTCGCGGTGTATCCTGGATAACGCTAAAATACCTGCATTTAGTTGCAAAACATGTGCAATTCACAATACTCATACATATTTTTCATAAGTAATTGAATCAATAATTGGTTTATAAAGTAATTATGAAGTAATTATTTTTAAAACTGTTTTTTCCATAACAAGTGTCATGAATTATCCTTTATAACATATTGAAATGCAGTCGATATTTTCCTTTTGATTCTTGATATTCGATATTTCAGAATATATATGATAAGGATTTTGTAATAAGTGTGGATTTTTCCCGTAATAAGTGACCTCGATTACCCCTAAAGACATCTTAAAATTCGGAGGGCCCAGAAATTGTACTCTCCCTAAGGCTTCTTTCACAATGCCCTACCCGTAGTCCTTTATTGATTGGTACAGTCTGTGGAGATTAGTCGTTAACGAATCCAAAACCGCAAGATGCTCTTCTCTTGAAAACTTATAAAGACAAAATACAGTGTTATATTCAACGGTGTTATCATTTCATGTAGCAACTTCGCAAAGTACCCGGGAGTCACATTTGACCAGCATATCATCTGGACCAAATACATTACCAAAGCCTACAACATGACATAAGCATTCTTCACACGGCTGAAACCTTTCTACGAAGACAAAGCCTTAGCTAACAAGATCAAGTTACGATATTTCTCCACCATTACCAGGCGTATCAACACCTACAAAATTCTGAAGAATTTCCAAAAACACCCATCTTTAATGCATCTAGCATCTCCCGCGTAAAAGTGGCTAAAGTTTGCTAAACTTGAGCCAAACTTTTGGTTGGCAAAAGTTTGCCAATGATTGGCACTGATAATTTGCCACACTTTCGTCAACGCGTTTGTAAAAGTTTGGCCAACATTTGCTGACGTTTGCCCACGTTTGCCCATCTTTGTAGAAATATAAATATGTTTTTAACACTTTGTGCGCAAAACCGTATTTCACGCATGCATAAAGAGAAACGTCTCTAAAATCTCGTTTGCACTGGTTGTATCAAAAAATAATCACAATGCAATTGTATTATGCTGTAATATATTTTTAATTACGAGATATGTGGTGCAGAGTAAGGTATACAATATTAAATTTTCACTTATCATTAAAAAAAATTATCTAATTTAGCTATTTAAATCTGTTTATCGTTAAAATATTATTTTTCAAAGCATTTAAGAATTCATACGCAAAATTTTTTTTTCAAACACATCAAAATTATAGCATTATCGAGCATCATCTATTTAATTCAATTTTTGCTTTTTTTGGCTAAGCTTTACTTTGCTTCCAGTTCTTCGTTTGTTTTGTGTTTTTAAAACCTTTTTATCACGGATATTTTGATGTTGTTCTTGCCCTGTGAAGTCATCATGAGCTTTTTGGGGGTTGTCTCTTTCATTGGAATCGTTGGTTTTGCCAGTTGGTCGAGAAGTTTGAGTCTGCTTGGGATTGCGTAGAGTAGAGCAAAGGTACTTCACGACGTCCTTGTAATCCCCATCAGAAATTTTATACTTTTTCTTTGTAGCATTTTCATTTATGAACCCTGAAATATTAACATAAGAGTTTTTAATTTTTAACAATTCGTTTGTATAGAGGAAGAAGGATCACAATGATCCACCTGATATGTACGACGCTATCACAAAAATACTCACACTTACTTCACACATAGCATATTCACACGACACACACAGCTGTACTAAATGATTTGAAGATAAACATCGTCATTTAAATAAGTACATCCCTTCTTTAAATACCATGTAATCGCATATAGTAACCACTTACTCGTACACATTAAAATTTTTGTACCCTTTTCACGCTGGCATCCATCATTCTTTTAAGTTTCCCCCAGTAGCACGAATGCCTCTCCTCTCATTCTTTTAAGAGAGCGAACTGGTCACCAATCTTCTCACTTTCTTTTGATAAACTTCTTGAAGACATAACTTTATAGGTTTGCCTTACGGAAGGAGGTTATTATTAGTTGGTAGGCGCTAGATTTGGGTTTCTTTTAGTATTCCATGAACCTGGTTTGTCTGTCACATCATTGGCAACTATTTACATTGTATTTGGAAAAAACCGATCTAAAAATTCCTACATCTATTAACTAATATAAGAAAAATGTGTCTTTATACTGCTGTTTAGCATTAAAGTTTTCATTGATGTGAAAAATGGCCCAAGATAGAAAAACAAATATCGATAAGCAAAGCTTGCTATGTTATTATTTTGATGCACGCAATACCTTTTCACTTTCAGCATGGAAAATGAGATTCATTGCCGTAAAAAAAAAAAAAAAAAAAAAATTAAATTTTCCAGATTGTACGTGCAATGCAAGCACTTAATAGTTTGGCAATAAGAGGGCCGATAGGCTGACGGGCAGGCTCGCAAAGAGAAAAAAAAGTTTCATGCGTGTGATATATTAATAAGTAGCCGAGGTTTCGTGGCACGGAGCGCTAATCAGATTGCGCACTTGTTTGGCGTGCAGGGCAAGCGAACAAGCCGAACAGGCAGTCAGCAGACACGTCCGTTCTCGCATAGTTATATAGCGAGAGAGGATAGGAGTGGAAAGGCTTCTCGCAACTTGTGCATAGGTGTGCACAGTGCCTATAAGTACATGCAGATGAAGCCAGCCGAGCAGGCTCAAAGTAGGTGTAAGTACGTATAGCATCGTAGGTGAGAGAGCGAGATATAGAGAAAGAGATGCTGCAAGCAATAGGAATGGTAATATATAGAGAGTACAGAGAAGCAAGCCAAAGCGGGGGTCAGGCCCCCCTCTCGACTACTCTCTTTCCCTCTTGTTCCCAGCAAGTGGGTATAAGTTTACGTACAAGAACAGCGCGTGCAGCCAACTGCTGTATATGTTGTTGCTGCTGCTGCTGCTGCTGGTGCAATGCAACTACTTACTCGAGCAGTCAGCGTCCTCGTCCCTTCTGCTGCTCCTGCAACCTAGCATTGGCAACGTATTGCATCACGTGTGTCTGTATGTGTGCGTGTATGTGCCCTCTCGAAGCGATGACCCTCTCGCTAGCTAGCGGTCTGATACACAGGCATCAGGTACAAAGCACGGCTCTCACCTCACCGCAGTCCCGATACGATTGGTAAGTATACGTGTACAGGTACACTTATAGGTGCCTATTCACCAGCCGCGCCGACCTAAGACCTCCCGATGCCCCTGCGCGGCTCTCCTCCCAACCCGACACTGTTTTCCTCCTCTATAACCCCGCACTACTTACTTTTTGCCAGCTGCAGCATCAGCTCGGCTCTTCTCTCTCCTGTACGCGGCCGTCTAAGAGCTTCAACAGCTCAGTCCATACTCCATACTTATCTATGGGTATCAGCGTTGCTATATAGCTTAACTTATATACGTGCCGATCTATGGAGCTCAATAATCATTCCAGAGACATATATATGTATAAACGAGGAGTGAGAGCGTCGAGCCGCGAGCCATCAGTGAGTACACCATATACCTAGTGCGCGTACTTGTACCTTACCTATGGGAGAGCGCAACTCTCTACTCTCGATATCGCTCACATTTTCATGTACGCATCAATTATATGCATAGATTATTTATGTATATATATTTTGTACGTACACACATACATGTATGGACGCGAGAGACATTCCGTTCTCTCGCGAGTGCTTCACGTGCGGAATATGCATATGGGCCATCACTTTGACGCGCGTATGCACGTGGGGACTTTTACCGGCCGCTCCGTGGTTTCAGAGGCACCTGATCGTTTGCCCTTTTCCCGCGCTCCTTCAATTCCCGTTCGCCCGAGCTTTGGTTCGCCTTGACTCGCACAGGCTGTACGGTGCCATTTTATGGGTGGTACTTTCTTTTAACAATAAATTTTCCAGCTCGTCGGCTCTTGAACACGCATAGACGGACGCCTTCTCTAACAGCGACGCAGGACTTTTTTTTTTTTTTTGTGTGAAAATGTAATTTCAAACTTGTATGATAGAAGAGCGTTGTCGCTTCGTCCTAACTGATGGTGCCATAAGTACCCGTACATGCGCGCATATCTAAATAAATTAAGCAGACGACGACGACGAGCAGAAACTGGTAATGGCTACGTCGAACTGCACAATACGTATACGCCAACGTTGGTGTGTCTTCAGTGCTAACTTTCAGAGGCAGGTCAATCGGCGCCCGGGGGTGCTAAGAGTCACGCATCAGAAGAATGTCAAAGTATATTTTTTTTTTTTTTTTGAGGAAAACTTTGCGCTTAGGCCTTAAATGACGTACGAAACTCGCACAGAAATGTAAGAAATGTAAGATTATTTACTACTAATTACGAATATTTCTTTGTGGTCGTGTAGCATAGTATACTATTGACATGATAAAATATTTTTACCCTTGACTACAGTATTTTTTTTTTTTTTTTTTTTTATAGTTACATTTCAGTGATAAGTCATCGAGTATCATTATAGTTCGTAAAAAGTTTCAAATACTGTCAATTTTTAAAAGTACTTCTCTTTAATTCGCTCTGTTCATATTGCTAAAAAAGTTCGAACTTTGATACCCAAATCCTAGTTAAAATACTCGTATTTACCTGGCACTAGCTGCAATAATATAGGTTGCGTGCCTGTTTTAAATGGGATTTTCGAAATTTTGTCGCGATAACCACAGAGCGAACACCGACAGAGATGGAAATAGTCAAAAAAATGTGCACTGAGATCTCAATATTTTGATGAATAGTTTGTGAGTTACTCGTTTTGATACAATTTTATACAATTTGAAGTATATAACTTTATAATGTATATCATAAGTATGTATCAGTTATATAGTGAAAAATCTTGATCCACATGAACATAACTCTACAACCCATGCACAGTATTTTAAGTGGTACCAACAAGTCAACCAAATAATTTAAATAGCGAAACGTTAACTTGGTAGAAATAGTGAGTATTCACTATTGCACAGCAAAATCCACTGTTTCACAATGAACACTCACTAGTTCATATGCTAGTTTAGCTTATTATTGATTGTTAGTTCTGTTTATAATAATTCTGTTAACACAACACTTTTGTTAATGATAATTTATATAGTAAAAAGATGCTTTCTTAAGGATTGTTTATCTAATACTATGTGTAACTAATGCGACGACATCATTCCAACATTGCAGTAAAGAGTACTTACATACATATATCACAGCAATTTGAAACTTAAAGCACTTGGAAAGTTGTGTCGTTGCTGACTCACTAAGCACTAGGGCTGCACGATATCTCAAGAGAACTCTTGATATTGTCTTGTCTTGTCTTGTTTTTCAAGACAAGATACAATATTAAATTTCAAGACAATACCAAAATAATGTTCTCAAGAATATTAGTCTTGACAAATGAAATAAACGAAATTACTAATAATTAATGAAAATGAAAAGCTTACCATTTTATAAATTGATTTGACAAATTTCAAACTTCAAAGAACTTTTAGCCCATAACATTTGTTGAACATGTCGTTCTGCTCTCGATTGTTTCCAAGATGACTTGAGGGTCAGTGCCTAAGCACACGATCAGTAAGAGCTAATTTTGGGAGTGCGAATGAAACGATATAGACTGAGCCTGATAAAGTTGGCGTTAAGACCAACGAAACATTGCTAAAACTAACACCTGATTTTTTGGAGTTTTCATTCTTACTCCCAAAATTAGCTCTTACTGATCGTGTGTTTAGGCACTGACCCTCAAGTCATTTTAGCCCATGACTTTAAAGAAACTAGTGACTTAATTTTATCAATTTTGAAAGAAGTTCTCAAATTAGTCGTTACAGCTTTCAAAACACGCAAGAACACCGAGAATATCTCCTGACGTACAAAAAATATTTTATAAATACTTTTGATTGGAGTGATTGCACAAAAAAAAAAAAAAAAAAAAAAAAAGATATCAGAATAGTCAAGTTGATACCACTCATCATTAAACGGTATAGAGAATGTAATACGTGAGCTTTCTACTATACAAGACGACGACTGAGACGTTAGTAAGCATAACTTAATACAACGGCGATACTTCTAGTAGTATGATAGAATTTGCTTCTTGGATGGGAAACTTAATAGTAGCATGAAAAAATTATTATCGCTAATTTTTTGTGTTTATAGTATTTAGAAAAAATATTGTACCAAAAATTACGTATTAAAAAGCATAAATTACTATTTACATTATAATTACTATTTCTTAGTACTTTTTGTACATAATTATAGTAAATAATTTTCAAAATCGAGACATTTCAATAAAATTATCTTGAAATTATAGTTAAAATTATTTTTTGTCCCTTATTCTTAAGTTAGCAGCACACAAAATTTCTAAAATATCACCGTAACATATAACTTAAAACTTTGAGAGTTACCTGTAAACTTGTAGTTTCATACTTATCTAACACATTGTTTGAATGCCAAACTGGCGTGGCAGCTTTCGTAGTAAAGCAAACCTTTCTTTGACATTCCATAAATGAACGATGTCAACTAAAATTTTATTGTGGTTACTTATTCACGAAGTACTTATCAACTTTTTGGAAACGAACGAAAGCTATTTAAATTTTCTGGTGGTTGCTAACTCACGATATATCAACGTGTGAGAAATGAAAAAGACGAGTTGTCAGTATCTACCAGTTTCACTGGGCAATAACGATTTTTAAAATGAAGAGACGTTACTCTCATTTTTCATCGTTATTTTTTCGCGATACACCGATGTTTTTGATACAAACATAAGAAAAATTAACCTGTGTCTATTTTCAATCGGGTAAAGTTGCAATAATTATGAGGGTACCTCGGTAACGAATCCATTGTAAAAATAAGCAGAAAGTTGTCCATGTTTATTTATGAGATATTAAAAGAAAAAAGCTTACTTTGCTATAAATACAGTGGACATTTTGACAAATTCTGATTAAAAAAGAGGAGTAACTACAGATTAATTTGCCACGTTTCTAAGTCATAAATTTCATGTAACTGCTACGTTCCAGAAACTAAGTATGCTTAATGGACATGCTTACGAGAGAAGGTTTGACTACATATTTTTATCACTGTCTGATGCAATTTATTTACTGATTATTCAGTTGCTATAGGCATGTGATGATTTAATGCTATTCTTCAGCTATAATCTAAAGAATTATTTTTGCTTTCCATATTCGTGACCGCATTAAAAACTTTGTGTCAAAATATAACAATGGCACAGCAAAAAATCAAAATTCTTTTCCTTTAAAATGTGATGTTGAAAGATGAGTTATTTCTCACGTAGATTTAGATAATGGGATCATATTTTTTCACGCACATCAATTTTATGCTATGCTCAGAGCTTCAGAGCCTGCAACAAAATATTTAATATGTCAATAAAACTCCGGTCAATGTGATCCTATATGTATACATTGTTATAGCATTTATTAAAACATTTTAAAAGTTATAAAAAAATTAGACATTTAAAAACTTGTAATTTAAACGATAAATACAATTTCATCGAATGAATTTATATTTTTTTCAAAATTCGACAAGGTTGGTTTTTTGAAAGGTGCTATAAAAAATAAGCTGGGAGCACCAGAAAGGCTGAGGCCAATATTGTACTCTCGACTTGGCTCGTCCTACAAGTACGGCATCCATAATACGTGTATACTTTTGCGTACAATCTTCGTACACCCGTCGTATAATGTGTGCCTACTTAAACTTACATGCACTTAGTATTTGTTGCATATTGTAAAGGAACACGTGCCTCGATACATTATGCTCTCGTGTGCACTGTTTTCTTTCTCTCCTTCCGCGAGCAGCACAATCCTTTCTCGCCACTCGATTTCCTATTCCCCCCTCCCCCCAACCAGGTACCGAATAATTAAACTAAATTTAGAAAACCTACACCTGTTTGCATTGTTGCGTGATTTAAATACAATTGACCGCGAACGACGGCTAATTGTAGCGCGCGCGTGACACGAGGGTCGGAGAACGAGGCAAAAAGAGGCGAGAGCCTTGCCGCGTCTGCTGCTCCACGCGCAAAAAATTCTCGATGCACGCTGTCACTCCAAAAAAACGACGGTCCTGCCACGACCGATCAATTATAATCGATCAATCGCCTGAGTTGGTCAGTCGATGCTAGCTGCGCTTCAGCGAATCAAGCACTCGATGTATTCAATATACGCTGACGAATTAAGGTGTTGATTGTGCAACTTATACTCAACCTTCGACTGTTTTTTATGACATCCAGTTTATATCGACTCCGATAAATGTATTCATTCGTTTTTACGATTGTTGACCATCTTGAGAAATTTCATTGATGCTTCTTTTACACATCCATCGGAATTGAACCAAAACCATGACGTTTTGTCACGAAATACAATAAGCTCGTCAATCGATTTTTTCGGATTGCAAAAAAAAATGAGATAACTCGAAAAAAGAGCGATCCACATGCAACTTGAAGTATTCAGTAAAGGTACCTGTGGTTAGCGAGACGTGTAAATAAAATGAGAGCAAGCCGAACGGAAAGGAAGATTAAATTGATTAGTACGGCGTTCGCCTTGAAATTAAACATCCGAATCGCGCGCAGCGTACATCTGGATGGAATTACACGCTTTGTTTTGTGTGAAAACGCGCCGAGTCATCGAGCACCAAGGATATACATAATAGACACTTGTAGCCTGTCACTCTGGCTCCACTGGCCAGGTATACATGTATGTTTATCCATATAGGCACATACGTACGTGTGTATGCATGTAAACCACGTCGGGATTCGAGCGAGTTTCGAGCACCCCATCTCCGATGCCCATCATTTCTCGACTCCCTCTCTACCTACTCCTCTGATCCTCGACCGTATTATCCGCGCGTAGCCCAATCAAACAATCACGCGGTTCGCAGAACGGAACCGGGCGCGTAATGGAATCGTAATGAAAATCAATCAGCGCGTAGCCAATTCTGAAAATGCTAAAACAAATACAGCAGCAGCATCAGAAGAAGAAGAAGAAGAAGAAGAATGAGAGGAGGAGGATTGCGTATACGGTGCATGCGTAAAAAGGAAAGGCAAGGCGGACGGATGGATTTTTTTTTCCTTCTTATGCGAGAGAGCGAGTGCACGACTATTATTCAGATTCCCACATCAAAAAGTCAATTATGGCCGAGGTTGAATAGTCAAACAACTTAAAAAGAAGTAGCTGCAGCGGTAGCCGGAGCTCCCGGTAAATCGATCGAGCGAAATAACTCTTCTCTCTCTCTCTCTCTCTCATCTCGATCCCTCCGACCATTCAGATCACGCGCCCGCGGGCGCACGAGCGCAAGAGCCCGGGCCACTTTGTGCAAACATTGCGAGCTGCGGGTATACCCGGGAGAGCGGAAAGGATGGAGGGAAAGGGTCGGAGGAGAACTGCTCCCGCTCGATCCATTAAGGATGCGACTGGCCCCTCTCTCTCTCTCGTTTATAATTCAATAACAGCGAAACGGTAGCCAGCGTCGCCGCCTCTCTTTTGATGTGCAAAAGGCAATCACCGCCTGCGCGCCTTCTCTTTTCCTGCGTATTACCTATATAGTTAGGCCTGCCACTGTAGCCATCAGGACCAATCCCAGATCCGAGCAGGCAGACAAGAGCTGGCGTAGGGCGCCCTCCCCCGCTCCCTTCGACCTCCTATTTTACGGCTCTCCTCTCTGGCAGTAGTTGTTCTTTCAAAGGACGGGATTGCGGGGGTGGGAAGGAGACTCGGAGCGACGGAGGGTGGGGGGGGGGGGGGGGCAAAATAACAATTCGCGCAGCCCTCGTTTCTCGGCAGTGGGACCTTCCGCAGCGGCGGTGCGCTAAATAATGGCATTGAAAATTAGTTCTACCTGTCCGCCGCGAAATTATTAGATTCGCCGGCGACGCCGCTGTATACACATACATAATATACGTACATAAGTATAGCGGACGCGGTGGTTCTATCCACCAGCTAAGGCGCCAAATCATCAGCGTACAGTTTCTCTCGCTGCGGCTGCACTCCTATGCATCTACAAAGTATATGCTGCAGAGGACTATACGCGACTCCTTTTCTCGAATAGAAGAGCTCTTTACGCGCTCAGACGGACAGAGTTCTGTCTCGCTCTATATGCATCATCATTTAGACGAGGCGACGCCAGCCGAGTGAAGCCGCTCTCTTTCCACATAATACACGTCCATTCAGCTCCAAGGCGCATCGTGATTGCTGTACGGTTATATCAAGGCTTAGCAGCCCTGCCCTGCTCTCCGCACCTCTCTCTCTCTCTCTCTCTCTCTCTCTCGGCTGGTGCTTCTCGCTTGCTATACCCATCCTTCACCTCCTCCTCCTGCAGGATAAACATCTATTATTCGCGCTTAGGGCTATAGTAGTTTGCAGTAGCAGGTACTTAGTTCGCGCTTTTTGCTCCCTTTGCCGATGACGACTGTGCCTTTGCCGTCAGCCACCGCCGTTGGCTTGGCATTTATTTGCCTGTAAGCACAGACTATGGCAACTTGCGCATTTTTGTGCTCTATACACGAATATTGGAGTATCTTAATAGTCGTTTATTTATCTTTTGCTATGAAATGGGACACAAATTGGAATATCCAAACGTCAATTATAACATAAATACATCAAATTTTGTTACTCAGGTGTTTTGAGGGTTGTTGAACACGATCATGCAGTCGATGGCTACATTCGAGGCACCTGGAGTCCAGGGTGGCTGCCAAAGATGTTGTAATCTGAAGTTTTGATTCTCATTTATAAAATACCAATCAAATACAGGGCTTCGCCCCCATACCACGGAATTCGCCCCCTGATCCCCTGCCACCCCTGGATCCCGCACAACTTTCTTGCGAATCATACATTTATCACCTCAATTTGAGTACATACAACTTTAAATAATGGAAAAACGTTCATTAAACTCATTATTTTCGAAGTATACCTCATATGTACGTGAATAATACAAGGTGCATAAGCCTTCAACGAATTCTTTTAATTAATTACTTCAAAAATTATACCTATTTTTGTCACTCATATTACGACAAATTTTCAAATTTTCAAATTAAACTCGTGACAAACAGTAGAGTGATCAACTGGCACTCATTCTCGTCGATTTTGACCACTAGGGCACTAGTATGCCTCAATCACAGCTTTTCATTTTTCTTCATTAAAGTACAATAAGAAAATTATGCATATTAGTATCATATATTATACTTCCAATTTCACATGCTTCAACTAAATCTCACTTTGCACTCTTAAGAAGGAAACCATTATACGCCACTCGAGAACAATCCTTTCCACCCCTGTACAAACTTTGGGCCCTTCGACTACTTTGGGCCCTAGGGCGCAAAGTACTTTTTTGCCCACGGGCCCAAAGTAGTCGGAGGATGCAAAGTTTGCCCGCAGGTGCAAAGTGACTTTGCGCTCCAGTTGCACAATGTACTAATTCTTATAAAATTTCATTACTTTTCTCAAATCTGGACTTTCATAGTTCATTATTACTTATTGTAGTTATTATTTTTCCTTAAAAAAATGGTAGTTTTCCTACGAGTTTGAAAAGTCTCTGTTTGCAAACCGAGAGGTTTGCGGCCCGAGCCGAAGGCGAGGTCCGTAATGAGGTTCGTAAAGGAGACTTTTCGAACGAGTTCCAGAAAGCTGCTTTTTCGCCCGAGGAAGTACCAGCCTCCCAAAACCACCCGAGGGTGGAAAAAATTCTTTATACTTTTTCCTTTTATGTTGAAATTAGTAGTTTTCCTACGAGTTTGAAAAGTCTCTGTTTGCGAACCGAGAGGTTTGCGGCCCGAGCCGAAGGCAAGGTCCGTAATGAGGTTCGTAAAGGAGACTTTTCGAACGAGTTCCAGAAAGCTGCTTTTTCGCCCGAGGAAGTACCAGCCTCCCAAAACCACCCGAGGGTGGAAAAAATTCTTTATACTTTTTCCTTTTATGTTGAAATTAGTAGTTTTCCTACGAGTTTGAAAAGTCTCTGTTTGCGAACCGAGAGGTTTGCGGCCCGAGCCGAAGGCGAGGTCCGTAATGAGGTTCGTAAAGGAGACTTTTCGAACGAGTTCCAGAAAGCTGCTTTTTCGCCCGAGGAAGTACCAGCCTCCCAAAACCACCCGAGGGTGGAAAAAATTCTTTATACTTTTTCCTTTTATGTTGAAATTAGTAGTTTTCCTACGAGTTTGAAAAGTCTCTGTTTGCGAACCGAGAGGTTTGCGGCCCGAGCCGAAGGCGAGGTCCGTAATGAGGTTCGTAAAGGAGACTTTTCGAACGAGTTCCAGAAAGCTGCTTTTTCGCCCGAGGAAGTACCAGCCTCCCAAAACCACCCGAGGGTGGAAAAAATTCTTTATACTTTTTCCTTTTATGTTGAAATTAGTAGTTTTCCTACGAGTTTTAAAAGTCTCTGTTTGCGAACCGAGAGGTTTGCGGCCCGAGCCGAAGGTGAGGTCCGTAATGAGGTTCGTAAAGGAGACTTTTCGAACGAGTTCCAGAAAGCTGCTTTTTCGCCCGAGGAAGTACCAGCCTCCCAAAACCACCCGAGGGTGGAAAAAATTCTTTATACTTTTTCCTTTTATGTTGAAATTAGTAGTTTTCCTACGAGTTTGAAAAGTCTCTGTTTGCGAACCGAGAGGTTTGCGGCCCGAGCCGAAGGCGAGGTCCGTAACGAGGTTCGTAAAGGAGACTTTTCGAACGAGTTCCGGAAAACTGCTTTTTCGCCCGAGGAAGTACCAGCCTCCCAAAACCACCCGAGTGCGGAAAAATAATTTTCTGAAAGCTTTTATTATTAATCTATGTAATTCTTTTTCTTATTTCTTATATTATTTATGCTTTTATCTTATTCGTATTTTTTTTTTTTTCCAAGAGGATATTCATAATGAATATCATACCAAACACCGACTCAACTAATACAACAAATTCAACCATTAAAATTCAATTTTGGAATGCTCAAATCAATTTGTCAAAATGTCTAGATGTTAAAAAAAGTTGCTGTTAATGACGATATTATCGCTTGTATTGAGTTTTGACTAACTGCAGATAAAGAGATTGGTCTTCAAAGCTTTCTCACCATTATAAAATATCGAATTTACTACAATGAAGCTTACACAGCTTAACGTTATACCTTAATATCTTCTCATTATACAGTGAAGGTGCTTGGAATACACCTCAACAATATTAATCCTTAAGGACAGTTCCGAGATAGTTAATGTTTCCCAACTTATCGATGAAGGTACTTTCATCTGTAAAACGAATCGTCTACATGCCGTAACAATAGTATAATTTTTTTTAAGTCGTGTTATAAAATTGACTTTGAATTTGAATTTGAATTTAATAATTTGAAAATTGAATTTTACGTGAATTTATTAAGTTAAATTAATTGTATGTGAAACAATAAAAGTACACCTAAAATTGGCAGATTTAACAAGATTAAAACGTTTATTGTAGATCATATGCTTGACAGTACACAAAATATTTCATCATATACAATTAATTGTAACTGAATAAATTCACGTAAAAATTTCTTTAGAAAAATTGTAAAATCAATTTAATAACACGACTTAAAAAACATTATAGTATTTGGTACGATATGTAGACGATTTGTTTTATTGCCTGTATAATCCTCGTAATAGCCGAGTGGTTAAGGTAGTAGTCGATCAAAAACACTTTTCTTACGATTTTTCTAAAATTTTGTGTGTGCCTTAAGATTGCTATTATTTATCATGAGCCAAAATTTGAAGAGGCTTAGCGGTATAGTTTTGGAGATATTAAAGTTTTAATGTTGAACTTTTAACACAGGAGGTATAGGAAAGCGCTGGATTGGGGGTCGATTTGTGAACGAAATTGCTTATATCTCTAAAACGCTTCTTAGAATGTTTCGTAAAAAATAGTATGATATAATTTATATTATAAAGCAACTGTGGTTCCAAATTAAAAGGGCTCAGCGGTATAGTTTTGTTGTTCGAGCTTTGCAAAGTTGATAAATTCAGTGAAATTCGCTCCTACAACGTTGTCATTTTTCGAGATAGTTGTCGAAGCGATATATATAGTATACGCATACGCTACAGTGCATTATGGCACGCACTGTAGAGTGCTCGACTACTACCTTAAGCGTACTAGTGTCAGACGCGGAATCTCGGTAGCAGAGGTTCAAAACCATCTTCCGCACGACTTTTTCGATATGTCGTACATGCGGACTTCTTACAAACATGAAAGCGTTACATTAACTCACATTAATTTTTTAGAAGTTTGGATGAACATTGGCTAAACTTACGTCAAAAATTTCAGCAAAAATCCAAATTGAGGATTTTCTCATTGCCCATGTTTAGCCAACGTGGCCATATAAACTTTGGCAAAAGTTTGACCAAACGTAAAAATTTCTACGCGGGGAGTGGGATTGATGAAATTATAGAACACCGACTTCTTTTTTTTGTTTTACGAACATGAACATTATTTCCGAGGCAATCTTCATCAGAATTCATCAATCTTTTTCCTTAGTGGGACAACAACGCAGCCGTGCCAAAAGGCTCAGAAGGGCGGCTTTCAAAAATACCAATTCACTTTGGAGCTGAACGACTTAATAACATGAAAAAAATACGTGTAGAAGCTAAAAAGTTATTTGAAAACAAAAAAAGCAGTAGCTTTATCTTTTGCTAAAAATCTGAACTTTAGAGTTAACCTATCTTCCGTTTGG
Organism: Copidosoma floridanum; assembly: GCF_036245765.1. Classification (NCBI taxonomy): domain Eukaryota; kingdom Metazoa; phylum Arthropoda; class Insecta; order Hymenoptera; family Encyrtidae; genus Copidosoma; species Copidosoma floridanum. Next base: position 9,439,923 of record NW_028321890.1, on the reverse strand, counting down.
AATAAATGTTAAGTCTTAAAAATAGTATTATAAATGTAAAACCTCCTCACACCTCAAATAATCTTCAACCGAACTCTAACATTGCTGCAACTCTGTATAAAAGATGTCAGCCTTGGGCTCCTACAAACTCTGACTCCTAATATAATTGTATGCCTACCAAATTTCTCCACACTCAGTCCTCGTTTTTAGATGAGTCGACGCCAGCGTGCGTCGTGGCGAAAACAGGAAACCTGGGGTACCAAATTACTGTCATTTTTGCTTAATGAAGAAAAGAATTACAGCATTTCGTCAAATTTACAGATGTTATCATCACGTATGCATAAATAGTATCAATATTATGAAATTGCAGTTACACAAATGTAAAAAAAATTAACTATGTGGTGCCAAGAACGGTTGAAAAATGTTTGAATGTAACAATATATTAATAAAGTCTCGTTAGTTTTCGATCCAGAGCACACTCTCAGAAGCAGACGGCTAAAAGAATAGTGTATTGCGTACGAGTTTGCTAAGGCTTCGATTTACGAAGGGAGAGGTTTACAGCACGAGCCGAAGGCGAGGGCCGTAACGAGGTTCGTAAAGAAGCCTTTTCGAACGAGTTTCGTACACTATTTTTCCGCCTGAGAACCCAAAATCAAGCGGTGGAGGTGCTACTTTGAGGTTAGAAGGTGGAAAAGATAGTTACGTGAAATAAGACATGATCATTGTGATTTCTATTATTAAAACGTTTATGAAATATGGGTGTAAGAAAGTGCTGTGTTGTTCAGTGTAACAGTAGCGCAAAGACAGATGGAGTAAAATTACATGAATTTCGATGATTATCCAACTGTAAGTGAAGGTAATTTTCATGTGTATTGCAACTTAGACAATTTTCAAAATAATCTGAATAAAATGTACATGCAGGTTAACTTTGTAGGGAGCTAAAGTTACCGATCGAGGTCTGCCTTATTACGATGGCACTTGTCAAATTGCTAGCTTCATCACTATGAAATTATGTAACATCGCACACACGCGACTACTTTCAACCAACTGTTTACCTTTTTTTAAGGCTTCAGAGTTAAAATAAATCTAGTGTATGATATTCCTAAAGCCTGTTTTTATGATAGCATCTATTATCAGATGAATAAATATACTAATTTTTAGCTAATTAATTGATTATTACTAAAAGTGTGCATCGGTTGTTGTTGACGTGTAATGTGTGTGCCCGCGGTTGCATGATTTTGACACCAAGGGTGGCGCTGCATGACATGCACCTGGCTAATAGTCTAATTATTGGAAAACATAGTTTTGTTCAACCAAGGCATCAGCTTCAACTGTTGTTCAATAAATTTTGAAAATAAATCGAATTTTTATACATTTTGACTTGTAACTTCTTTTCCTAAAAAATTAAGTTTTCGTGGTAATATGTTAGAAATGTTTTTTATAGTGTCTCAAGTGAAATAAGTAACACCATTTATAGAAAAAGTATGCCTGGCTGTGTGTGTGTGTGTATGTGTCATCAGTCGTATCTTAAGAACCCAAAGACCGACTATAATGTTATAGGACTTAAAACTTTTCTTTTCCAATCCTTGTGGCTCAAAAAAAACTCAAGATTTAGGCCCTTTTAAGATAGTTATAACGATTTTTGATGTTAATAAACTAGTTTTTCGTCTTAAAAAGTGTAAAAAATTTAATATGAAAAGTTTATAATGATCTTATTTCATAGTGAATAAAAATACTTTTATTACCCATTTTTGAAGGGCTTGGTAAGTTGTTTTGATCAGTTTTCATTACAAAAAAGTAAAATTTTCGGGAAAAAAATTAAGTTTATAATGAAGGTATAGTCGTTAAGGTAGTTAAAGCTTTGTAGCGGTATAAAAATTAGGTTTTCGTAAAAATACATTAGAAATGTTAGTTATAGTAGCTAAAGTAAAAAACAATATTTTAAAAAAGTCTGTCTGCATGTGTGTGTGTATGTGTGTGTGTGTGTGTGTACACGTGCGTGCGTACACGTATGTAATCAGTCATATTTCAGGATCCTGACGACCGATATATCAGATAAATATATATTTCAATAATGAATAAGTACTTACACTCTAAGGTCTGTGAGTAGTTTGTAAGTAAATAAATTATATGTATTCATGCACCCACGGACATAACTGCAAGAGATGAAATGAAAAAAAATTTTATTTTATGATATACCAATTTAATACATTATTATTTTAAAAATTATTTTCCAAACTCTAAAATACCCTAAAAACCCTAATAAAATTCTTAACGATTTTCTGCACTTCCAAAATGCCACGTTATACACACAGATGGTAGCACAATCCAAAATACCCCACATTCATGGGATCGGGCTTCTATTGCCCCGCAATTGGAATTCACACCACAAAAAGTCTAACCCCCCATTTTTTAATCTTCTCAGCCCTAAAATGCCTTAATTCTTTAAAGACGAATGTTGAATCAACCCTATATGGTTCAAGAAATTGAAAATAAATACTTTAAGTTCATAGCAGAATGTCCATCTAACTTGATTAAACATATCTGGATATTTTCACGAGTTGGGATTAAAGACTATGACAAAGAGGGTTCGCTTGCAAATACATCTATATCCATCTGCTTTCGTTCGCCTATACTGTACGGTTAACATCACGGATTTTCAGAAAAAGTTGTATATAGACTCGTACCATACTTGAGAAGAAAAAATATTTGCGAAAGTAAAGATAAAGGTAAAATTTATTTCGATACCATGTGCTCTCCATAACAGAAACCTTGTTTTTTTTCGTAAGCTCCCTCCGAGATCTTTTATTGTTATTGTTAACAGAATACGCTTCAATCACCATATGTCATATAGCTTTGCGGAGGTCTTATGTCGGAAAAATATCATAGCCGATCCCAAATGTAAATGCAGCTTTGAAGAACAAAATTTTAATCATGTAATTTGGAAGTGTTATCCGTTGGATAAACAGAGAATACTGTTGTTAATTGAACTGCTTGAAATCGACCTGTTTCCCTCACTCGATGAAAAAAGCCTAATTGCTAATCCAAACATTAGTGCGTGTCGTATAATATGTAAATTTTTCTCGGACTGTGGCATTAAAGTGTAATATGCCAGTAAGTAGGCATACGTTTATTAACGTTGGGTAAGTGATTAAAAGGATTATGTTAAAATTAAAGTCTTCTTAATTTTATGTAACAGCATTTTTTATAATTGAAATTGTAAAGCGAAAAACTTTTTATTTACTTATTTGATTAATTTTTTTATTATTTATCACTACGAAAATGTAAATATAAATACTGTTTCAATTTTGTAATTTTCAAATGCGTACTAAAGTGTATTATACTGTAAATTAATAAAGGCAGTGGACACACTTCTAATGAGTTCAATTACACGCAAATATAACAAAAAAAATTATGTTGACTTATACCTTCTATGCTGAATAAATGTAAAAGAAATATTCAGAAGTACTTGATAGAAAAACAATACGATTTCTAAAGAAAGTGTAAACAAAAGCCTTTGATGCAAAGTATATCGCCATACACCAGAAAACGAGGTGACTCCTAATTTGACGTGTATAAAGTCGATGTCCCAATACTTGGTCATGCACCAATAGTCGCTTATTCGGCTGATTTTTGAAATTTTCGTCTACACATTAATAAAATCTTACAACGTTTCTCACATCACTTTTTTTCTATATACAATGGAAGATCTTCAAATTTATTAACTTTGTGTGCGAAAAATATTAGTTATTTTTTGGGAAAGTTACCATTGTATATCAATTTTCTTTCCATTTTCGGGCCCTCACTCATTTAATAATAAACATGGATATCTTATTTATCCCAACGGTTGTACTTTGACTAGTAAAATGATTTCCTCGACACTCCATAAGTTTTTGCTAACAATTTTCTCAAATAAACAATTGTAGATTTTCTACAAATTTTTTTTAATCATCCGAGACGTTCTTTCGTAAACCGAGCAGATTTTGACAAAAATGGACTTTCATATCGTCCATTCGGCTGTAATTTATTTTATAAGTTCTGTATCAAAAAGAAAGGGGTGAGTATTATTTTTCTTTTTTAAATCTAATTTTATGGAAAATAGAATCAATTTGAGAATTTGATGATTTTTGGCTTAGAGACTAACTTTAAAAAATTCATAACTCTGGTTCTGTCCAAGCTAAGATCTTTTTTTTTTTTTTTTCATTTTACAGGTACAAACATGAACTTTAAGAAAAAAATAGTTTCACAAATAACTATCAACAAATTCATACATTTACTAGCAATCGAAGTGTTTAAATCGATTTTTAACAATCACCCCATCTTTGTAACTAATCATTAATATTACTATTGTGTTCTTCGTCAAATTTCCTATCGAAAACATATTTTTTTTACCAGTGAAATAATTATTACTATTGGAAATAAATCAATTTACTTAGTGTGGTACTTCGTATCGGTACGTGGATTCCATCGCACGCTTCATTTTCTTGCTCCATATCGTTTTTTCTGTCATACATATTGTCATCCGACATTTGTAATCAAGTAATATTGATGCATAAATGAATGGAAAAAACCAATCAATAATCACCAATCTTGGTGTATCAGAATTTCAATACAATATTATTAGTGAATAAGTACTTCATTCAAAGTTGTATTGTTAAATATTTATAGTCACTCTTATACTATGGATCTATACAGCATATCTTGTAATTCTCGTTAAAATTTGATACATTTTATTTCACACGTGAATCACTTTAATTACTTGTATGTATACCATGACATGTACTTAGTAAGTGCAGATTTTGGTAAAAAGAATCAGCTCTTGGGACCTAGTTAACATAACTCTCAGATTATTTAATGTTCTGAAAAAATACTATGATCACAGTGATCATACATAGTATAGTTTTGAATACGTTTGGGAGTAGTGCTTACTTGCACATTCCAAATTTACAAGTGAATCAGATGAGATTCACCTTGGCTCCACAGCGCGCTCGAGAGTGCCCATTCAAACATTGAATTGCACTTAAAAATCAAGAATACAATTCACACCTGGTTCGGAAAAGGAAGAGAAAAAAATGACCACCCACAATGCGTATCCTCTCAATACGTTGGAGTTAAGGGCTCGCACTGCACTTGTAAAAATGCACGGTAACGCGAATGACAGTAGTCTCTTCATCTCGCTTTTGAGACTTTGGGTAAGTATTATATATACACACATATACACACGTGTGTGTGTGTGTGTGTGCACGCGCGCGCGCGCGTGTGTGTATAGAAAGGATGGTTGCGAGCAACAGGTCAGGCTTGTAATTCCGTCAAATAGAATTATTCATGGCGCTCGCTCTCTTTTTTCTCTTGTTCGAGGGGTCTAATAAAATTGTCGAAAATAAAAGGTCCGGAGATGCATATATGCGCACTGACTTACAAACATAGATGCAGTCGAGTCTAATGATTGTATACTTGTTATGGATGCGTTGAAAAGAGAGAAAAAAAAAAAAGAAAAAAAAAAAGAAAAGAAAAGAAAAAAGAATTTGACATACAAACAATGACACGCAATGGAAGAGTCGAAAGGAGACGTTAAGGGCACGCTCCGGGCGAAGAGATAAAAAAAACGGAAACTTCCTTGGTCACGTAGCACAAGCACGTCCGTCCGGCACACTGCTGCCTCTCTTCTCTGTATAAATACATACACTCCAAGCAGGCGTCCGTCTTTTTAGTAGTGCATGCGAGCTATACAGAGTATAGGTGGTGATGGTGGTGGTCTACAGCACCGAGAAATCGGAACAAGGGATGAAAAGAGATAAGTAATAAGTACCTCTTTTAAGGCGAGACACACGCTGCTCACGACAAACAACCCCCTTTACGGGCATATTTGCATATTTGCGTTGTACAAGCATGTGCGAGCGAGTGTGTGCATAGGCACCGAAACGCATGGGAATATATATTTATGTGCACCGTTCCAGGTATTGAGCGCGAACGTGGCTGAATTTTCAAATTGTTAGAATTAAGGGGAATCGGATGGAGGTGCATTATTGATGCGACCGAGGAGGACAGAGGGAGAGAGCCCCGCTCCTGTTCCGGCACGGCAACGGCATTGACAGTCTCGGTGGTGTTCTTCTCCCATAGTTATACAGGTATACAATACACAAGGTACATCATCGGTACATGTACACCGAGCGCAAGGAGGACTTCCTGCGCTATCAGTCGCGCATAAACACGGCGCGTCGCGCGACAGTATATTATATATATATATATATATATATATATATATGCTGCAGTGGGGACACACACATAACTATACAACTATGGTAAGAGCGATCAGCGTACTTATAGCATTCAGACCGGGGGGAAAAAAGAAGGAGCAAAGCGGACAACGGGGGCCAGGCTGCCATGCAGTCGAGAAGTGGAAAAAAAGACAGAGGGAGAGAGAGAAAAGCAAAAGAAGAGGGAAAAAGATAGACAGATAGCTTTATGGGGGAGAGATTGACTTTCGTGGCTGCATGGCTCTCTTTCTTTATCCACTTCCCTTGCAGCAGCACCGAGAGAAAGAAAAGGAGGGGGAGAGAGAGAGTGAGTACAAAAAGGAAATGGATTAAGATTACAGATTCGTTACTGACAGCAATAAATCGCTTTGATTGTGGACACCAGGTCTCACATTTACTATTTCCCTCGCGAGTGTGGCCTTTCTCTCTTTCCCTACCCACCTCTCATTCTCATTCTTCGAGCTTCTTCGTTTTTTTATCTTATCTTTCCTTCTTCTTCTTCTTCTTCTTCTTTCCTTCTTTCTGTCTCCTGCTTACTCGTGTATAAATATGTATATGTATATGCACGTGTACGCTAGAGACACGCAGCCAGAAAGAGCGGAACCCCCGAGCTCTCTGGTGTTTAACAAATGTTGCCAAGTTTGCGCGCGGGCGCTTGATGTCGCTAAAAACGGAGGAAATTAATGCACGTGAACTTTGCCTGGGCTTGAATGTCAGGCATCCACGTGTGGTGCGCGAGCCCGACGAATATATATCCCCCCCCTCCCCTCCCGCTCACCTTTGCAACCTCGTATTGCACACTCGCGAGGTATTTTGTCGAGGTATGCCACCCTCTTCTCCTCCACCCAACGTTTTCTTTGCCTCTTCTCCACTAACTCGTAGCCCCCTGCCGTCCCCCTCCAACTCTGTTACCCACCGCGAACCTTGTACTCTTACCGGATCCTTTTCCCCCTTTATCGTTTATTAATCAAGATATTGCGCGCTCGAGATAACCCCTTTCAGAATTGCTGAATCCTGTACGCGCATACCGTCTGCCAACTCGGGCTGATCTTGGTGTACAATTTTAATCAGCTCTTTTAACTCCTACACGTTTTCGGAGCTTTCGAGCTTCGAGATGGCCATTAAATTGTTCATGCATAACATTTGTGCACAGTCCACGCGGTTTGTGGTTTCAAACTAAACAATTTTTTTTTTTTTTTTTTTTTTTTTTTTTTTTTTTTCATCGTTATAACACTCATTACACGAAATCAACTTGTTGCGGGTAAAAATTTGTTCAACAAACTTAAACCTCGAAATTTTTGGAGTACTTTTACTGACAAAATTCAAAGATGACTACGCAATTGGAATGAAACTCATTCAATAATAATCCACACAAAAGTATGATGGCTCATCTCGGAACAATTACAAACTGTGAAAAGCAGTGCTAAAGTAAACAAAAACTGCAAAATCTTTTACAAAAGGTATTAACTCTTAAACATTTTATAATTTAACAAAACAATCTTTACATGGAGACTTTTTCAAGCTACGATTAGAAGTACAACATTTAATACACATTGAATGTCAGCTAAAGTATAAGTACACTGTAAAACTATATTATATGTTTAAAAAAGAAATAATTTCGAATGAAGCATAGTGTTTTTCATGTATTTAGTTCAAGCTGAGATCACGCAGTTATGATTCAAATGACACTGGCAGGATGTAATAATAAACAGTTTGTTAATCATCACTACAACAATTATTTGTTACAATAAAATATTTATAATATTGCAATTTCACTTAACTGCCCTTGGTTGGGACAAAAAGTAAAATGTAAAATTTGAATAAAGGCAGCAACGCTATAATGTTAAGGTTACGCACGTTACAAAGTATTTTATTAGCGAGATAAAAATAGACGTACTTCGATCCAAGTGGAAAAAATTTAATGATCAAACAGTTAATAGTATTCGTGAATTGAAGAACTGCTCATCAAAGTAGGTATCATTAGAAAATATTTTCAATGAGTGCGCGCCTGATTAGTCTAGTAATATTATAGAGTAGAATGTTCCGTATTTTTTCGTAAGATGTCGGAAATCATGTACCGAATATGTTTCAAAATTTGCTTCTCACGTGTTAGAAATACTTTACTTGTATATATTTTATATATGTAAGCTAATGTAAAAAAGCTAATAATAAAAAGGATTGTATAAAAAATCTAAGAAGCGAAGCATCATATTTCCATTGCATGCTTGAGTCGAAGAAAATGTTAAAATTATCCGAGACGCGATGCGTTTCAGTTATTTCAAAACGTCAGCTTTACAAAAAAATCAGCACGATAATGTTTGCAAAAGCATTTGTAAATCATCTTCATAGGCTACATCGATTAGTTAAGCCCATATGAATCGAGTTCATTTTTGCATATTTATATAATCCGCATCATGTAACATAGGTATTTTTATACACCCAGGCCCACATGAGCTTTAACAACTGCTGGAGTCGTGCAACGCATGTGTGAGGAATACAGGCAAAATAAAATAGCCGCGTTTTTAGTACAGGTAGGCTTTTTATCACGTTTACGAGATATGTACGTTAATTAACGCTATATATGTGTTACTTCGTACGTAACGACACTCTGACGGATTCTCCAGAGTCTCCCAAGCTTCTCAATGTCAGAAAAATCACGTCTCATCTCCCAACATAGTTTTTGGACGGTTACAAAGCTCTTGTTAAGAAAAATGAAGGACGTTGGCACCGGGACGATGCGTTGGTTTGAGAGATTTTCGGTGAGGGAGAAAAAAATGTCAGTGCAACAATCACACGTGTAGGAATGATTTCACTTTCCACGTATCATATTGTGAAAAACCAGCGCGTAATTTTGTAATTATATCGAAAGGTTGGCAGTAACAAGGACACGATTAGAGCTGAAATCGTCATGAACGCGTGCGGCTCTGAGATGTTGTTTCTTTGCCTCCTTGCACAATATGAACGTACGTTATATCCAGCCAAGTATAGGTGTATACGCGTGTACATAGAAGAGTTTATATAAAACAAACGTTTATCCCGACTGTATAACATGCGATGCAGCGGAGTTAGGTACATAATGTGGTGTGCGCGAACGAGGTAGATTGACACCTCGAGTCACGAGGCATGTAATGAATGTGCTATTTTTCTCCCCGGCTTCAGCCTCCCCCCCTCCTTTATGCTCTTCGCCTTAATTCATCATTAATCTAGTCAAGGCCCGCTGATTCAGTGAGCATCGCTTATACCTCCTCTCTCTCTCTCTCTCTCTCTGGTTTCCGAGAGCTCGGTACATCTCCATCCCTGTCTTGTTCTCGCAGCCTTCGTCCCTCTCTTTCTGTATCTGTCAGGCAGCTCGGAGTCGACTCCGGCGAGCGTACACCTCTTATATATACATACACTCGCGTGCGAGCAAAAAAGGAAGGAATCCCGCGGGTTTGCCCATCCGGGGCGTCATTGTCGAGTGATTGGCGAAACGAGCCGTGTTCGCATGCACACGCGTGTCCATCACCGCGATTCCGTATGTTGAGGCACCGAGAGAGAGAGAGAGAGAGAGAGAGAGAGAGAGAGAGAGAGAGAGACAAGTGTGTACACATGCAGATACGTATAGGTACACAACAACGGGTAAGGCGAAAGGAGCATCGCAGCCGATTTAAATAAAAGAGTTTAGTCGGCTCGAGAGTCATCATTCGTGCACCATCAATCAAGGGGCCGAGGATGAGCGATTTTTCGGCTCTCGTGCGTGGAAGAGGTGCTCGCACAAAGGGGGATGACGACTCCTCTCTCTCGCAGGCACACGTGTCCCGCAGAAAGGGACGATATGTACATCCATCCTCACCCAAGTGGGTTGGTTATACACGACGGAGTAGTCGCACATGCGTGTATGGGCATATTATGTATATGATGTATGTTATATACAGACAAGCAAGCGGATAGGCTGTGGTGTGTATAGGTAGAGAGAGAGAGGTGGCTGGGCGAGACGCATCGGCAGTGAAAGGCTGAAAGATTAACCGATAAAGAGAAATAGAGCGACCTGATGCTCAAGCGGCCGTGGGACGGGGGGGGGGGGAAGAAGGTCGGGGAGGCCGGAGTAAAAAAAGCGAAAGGATATGGCACGATTCGTATACACGGGGAGATAGATGTATGGATATAGAGGAAGAAATGCCGAGAGAGACAGCGAGGGGCAGGGGAAGGAGAGCGCTCTGAATCGCACAATTAATGAAAGTGAAGGCAGAGCTAAAGTGTTTTCCGAGCCGGGGGCCTCCTCGATTTATCACGCGCCCAAGGAGCCAGAGGCCGCAACGTCCCCACGTATACATATTATGTACAATATTATTATGCTTATATGTTTATGCAACTATATATTTATATAGTGCAGCCATTGGCTTTTGCTCTTTCACTCATGACATGGAACAACGGAAATATTAAAATACTCCGTCTCTGGTTGTCTTCGGTGCACGCCACCAGTGGGACAATCATATATACATACACGTGTGTCCCTCTCGGTCTCTCCTCTATATTTTTACCGTCCCTCGCTTTCTCTCCGTTTCGATTCTCAGGCTCGGCTGTTGGCGAGAACGTGCCCTGGATACGTCGCCACGCAACCACTGATGATGATGATGATGATGCACGCGTACTCGTATCATACGTCGTCTCTCGTTTCCTTCGCCGTTGGCTCCGCAGTCCTGATGCATCTCCGCCCGTGTATACACACCAACAATCGCCGAGCCAATGCCCGTGTGGGTGTGTATGTATATTATGCGCGGGTGAATTAAAATGCATGCGGTGCACATCCTGTCCGCGCGGGAATAAATTCGAACGAGAGAGGGAGCGCAAAACTTCAAAAACCAATAACAACGGGCTTTATCCGCTGAGCGTCGGCTGTGCCTCTGTTTCTCATACACGTTGTACATACATGTACCTACACTACATCTTAGCCTGCACTTGTAAGGAGAGCGAGAGGGAGGAAGGGGGGAAAAAAGATAGACGCGCCTTGTTATTGTCTTATGGGAGCTGCCCGCGCCAACGTCTTCTTCTGTTTCCCCCTCGCGCGCTCTCTCTCTCTCTCTGCCCCTTGTTCTCCGCTCGGTGCTTCCTCCTCCACCCCCTACCGCCGTGTCGCTCCTGTATTGCCGCTGCTATTGCAGCTTTTTTTCATCTTGTATACACATAGCCCCCGCGAACCTGCAATGATTTCGTTATGAGCGTAGGCTGCATATCGATGAGGCATGTAGGTACGATGACGACAACTACGACGGCAAGACCCGTATTCGAATCGTCTCTCCTGCCTATAACTTTCTCGGCTAGCTCTTTTGCTATGCACCTACCATCCTGCTCCAACGCTGCTCGTTGATTCGCTGAATCATGGGAGGCAAACGCTCCCGCACGACCACCGGCCCCGGACGACGCTTTTACTTTTGTTTACTGTCGATTTTTTCCCTTTTTATCCCCATCCCCTCCCCCCCCCCCTACCTCCTCTTTCTTTCTTTCTTTCTTTATTTTCATGCCTACTTTTTACCCGCCTCGCCCACGCCACGTCCGGCCGATCGTGCTTTTCTTTCCTCTCCCCATCACCCTCCTTTTCCCCCCCCCCTCTTTTTTTTAAGTAGCCGTTTAGATTTTTTCCGAGATTTATGATATTGGTTTTTATCGCATGTTTTATTACGTTCGCGTACGACTCGCTTCCGGAGAGTCGTGCTGCCGTCGTTGTCCTCGTCGTCACCGAGGCCGTTCCCTATATACCTATATGCCGTACCTCCCTTATTGTGCCGATCTCCCTCGTTCGCTAGCCCGACGGAATTTCCAATGGCCAATGCCGGTCAGATTATTGTTATGCTAAGTGCGAGAGATGATAAACACGCATCCATACGTGTATGTTGCCCGTTGCGCTTTTTTTTCTCCTTTTCCTTCGCCGAAATGGATGTCTCTCCCGTCTCGCCTCTCCTCTTCTCCTTCGTTCTCCATTCCTTTCTTCCCCGTGCTTTATGCGCCCTCCGACTTCCAACTAAATATTAAAGTCATTTCGCGCCTGGCAAGCATTAATTTGATGAAGTGATATTACTCCCATACACAACACAATAGACTACTCGTAAAATTTCACGCTCTGACCGGTACTTTTAACATACCTCATTTGTACACATATACATAACATACACACCTGTACCCGAGATATTTCAAGCGAATTCGATCGCAAATGAGACTGATTCTGAATCCCGATGACATATAGGTTGATGGACAAAGTTTACAGACCAAAACGATTATCAACATTCATCGAAAATTCAGTTCAGATTGTAAACAAGACAAACTGTAAATACATACCAGTAACGCGAATTCGTTGTCATTCGGGAATTTACAACAGCGTTACAATCTGCTAAATCTTTGACCTAACTTTTTTTCCTTTTTTTCTTTTTTTTTTTTCAAACTGATCAGTAAAAAAACTCACTCTCGAACTAGCGAGTAATAAATGCTGACATTCAAAAGGAAAGCATAAACTTTCTAACTTAGGGTCGTCCATAAACTACGTGGCCTGGTTTCAGCCAAAATTTGACCCCCGCCGTCCCCCATAATATAACCTCGTGTAGCTTGTCCTTGAGCCCCCGCCCTCCATTGGAATGCAGCTTTTTACATTCGCTGAAATAAAAGTTTGCATTCAAAACATGACTCAAGTGTTTAGTTGTCAATTTCATTTTTTTCGTGATTAGAAAGCTTACTAAAATTTCGTACCACATATTTATTGAGACAAGTGTATAGGTATGAGGCAATACCGAGCTCCCCTGCTCGTTTGTTATACTTTTTATAATTGCAAATCTTTTAAAAATAAAATCAAACGAAATGTATTTTAGTAGATTCAGACCGTGCAGGTTACTCAAAGCTACGCGCTGCATTTCAAAAATTTAACCACAACTTTTTCAACTTTTTGCTACGCAAAATTGAGCCACGTACAAAAGATTGTTCATTCTTACAAGAATTGTGTGTATATGGCGGAATAAGAAACAACGTTACAAGTGAAGTGAAAAGACGAGTACTCGAAAACTTTATGTATTTGTGCCGATGCCATAAGCAGCTTACGTAGTTTCCAATTTCATGTACTAAGTGTTAACGATTATTCTCCTGTAGTAACATGACATTCTGAGCAAAATAAGTGCCGTCTTGAGGGTGTGAGTTAAAATTTATTTTTAAACACGGGACAATTTCGGGATATTTTTTTTGGATTTTCATGTACCCACGCACATCCGCGCGATTTTTTTTTTTTAATTATAAATTTAACAACATTTTTCAAATAAAATTCAATTGTCTTTCAGATATACTTAAGCTTTAAATTTCTAAAACCGACAAAAAAACAAGTTATTTCAAAAAAGTTCATTTTTCAAAGTCAAATAATAAAAACAAAAATTATCTTATCAATGAAATTGAAAGTTCTTGTTCTGAGTTGTTTTGGATATCCAGAAACTAAAAAAATAAGTCAAGGTTTATTCAAAAGAACCGAGGGAATCCAGAGATATTATCGACCATATACATATGGATGTAATACGGCCACACACACACACCCGCATATATTTTTGTAAATTATCATTTTAATCACATTATTTAAAAAAAGTTTAATCCTTCAAATTTGTTTTAACAATCTATACTAAAAAAACATGAATTGATGCAAAAAATCCATTTTTTTCAAAAAATTTTATATTTATAAATTGTTAAATCAAAATAAAAAAAAAATAAAAAAATCAATGAAATTTAAATTTTTTTTCCAGCTATCTAATGAAATCATAAATTAATCAAAAAAAAAAAAAAAAAAAACCAAGCCGACGTTTAAAAACATCCGTCTAAGAAACCCTGATGCATGTAGACACCCACACTCACCTGCATTTATTTTTGTAAACAGTAACGTTAACTTTTGTCTTATGAAATTCAACCAATACTTCTGTTACATAAAACGAAATGTGATAAAATAACAAAAAATGCAAAAAACGTGTTTTTCTAAATCTACAAAATCGAAAAAATCTAATCGATATGATTGAAATTTTTTCTGTAGCAATAATACAGGTATTCACAAATAAAAAAAAAATAGGTTAAGAATTATTAAAATCATAGGAACGATGTATGTTTTGATTACTTGCACAACATTTAACAAATTTTCGAATCTACACAATGTACAGGAAGAATATAAACATATTATACTCTCAAGAAAAACAAGTGGCTATTAAACTTATCCAATACCCGTGGATTTGGAGTAGCTGTGATACACTTTCTCACCACTAGCGTGACACTTAAGTATTAGTGTTTTCGATCCACACAATGCAGAGGAAATATTAAACCGTATTGCACAATGACTTTAAGACAAAACAAGCGGTCATTCAACTCACAGCTGTTAGTATGCCCTTTAATGGCTCGAGAACAAATTTGACAGCGCTTATCGGTGAAATCTCTATCTGGGAAGCAACTTGACATCCCCGAGCTGATCGAGAACGAGTGTCTAATCAGTTAAAAACCATCTTTGACACCCACTTTGTCACCAGAGAAGAGAAATAATGTGTCGAATGAAAAAAAAGTGCAGCATAAAGTCAGTTATACACTTTCCAAGATCCGTGACTATTTTAATTGTCATGTACTTATTTTAAAATAACGATTAAAAAAGATCTACGTTAACTAGTAATTTTCAAGTAATTGAAGGTTCCGATTATTTAGAACATTCCTTAATCTAATGAATGAAAAACAGCTAGTTTTCATTGTTAGTTACCATTGAGATTCAATTAGCTTTTTTTGACTTTTAAGAACTGAGTGCCGAACGAAGATGGTGAAATAATAGTGAATAAATCTTGAAATCGTATGAAACGTCAGTTCGCGTATTTATCATGAAAAAGTCCAAATTGTTCTTAAAATCACTTTCAAAATGTTGTCCGTAGTTTGGATAGAATAACTACGTGGGTGCTGGGGAAGGGGGGGGTGAGTGTTATGATTCTCGGGAGTTCCATTGGCCGCGTTTAGTCATCGGGGACTTGAAACTTTTGCTTTTATATGCTACTGCCCGTGGTATAAAGCAAAGAAGTAGTTTTGTGGCTTATTAAGTTGACGTTACAGTTATTTGATTGTCGATGACACATACGCACACACACACACACACACACACACATCCTCGCACACTTCAAAAATATCTCTGTTTTACATTTTTATTTGACTCTCCTCAAATAACGTTACAAATTTGTTGACCCTTTGATTGGTAAGTTATCGAAGTATACTTTTTTTTTATACTCTACGAAGAATATATACGTGTAGATACTTTAATGGTGTAGTAGTGTTTGTACGCACATACAGGTACAATATATAGTATACACTACTCGTCTATGTAAGGAGCAAAATGTAAAGAATGCCTCGGATCCCGTGATTATTGACTGACAATCATCAAAGACGTTTTCTATTCACTCCGGACGTTCATTTACTAGGAGTTTCTCCCTAGGCTTGCGTCAGGATAATAAATCTTCCCCAGCAGCTGAAAGAAAAAAGTCACATTTGACAAAGAAATGATAAAATAGTACGTCACACACTCGAGCTGCAAGAGTAAGGAACGACCCAGATGTCTAGTAAACACGAGACTCGAGGGTTTTTGTTACCGTGGGATGTATACAATTTTTTAGTACCTCTCGTAGTCATAAGTTTTTGTGCAGCGTACGGAACTCCCATTTTTGACCAAATAGTTGACAAACTAAATAAATTACGTTACGGTGGGTACATGTGTCCAAGCGATTACATTTGATCGTATCCATGCGTTCTTTTGTACTTCAAGGAAAATAAATGAATCAAAATACAATCAACTGTAATGATAAACATAATTTTGTATTTTTCCGTAATAGCACGTAAAAAGTCAGTGTTTTCCGCACAATTCCCAAGTCCAAACACGTGCGCGAGTCTACCACTGTACCGTTTTTTCGGCACTTGTCAATGAACCATTCATGCCCCACTATCTACACAAATTAATGTTATAAATTTAATTGGCATCCTCTTGAAAACGCAAGCTTTTTTTCCGTTACA
This sequence comes from Copidosoma floridanum, assembly GCF_036245765.1. Taxonomy (NCBI): domain Eukaryota; kingdom Metazoa; phylum Arthropoda; class Insecta; order Hymenoptera; family Encyrtidae; genus Copidosoma; species Copidosoma floridanum. Next base: position 9,423,667 of record NW_028321890.1, on the reverse strand, counting down.
CCAACGATCCGCAATTATTTATCTTCTTTGAAACATTTCCGAAAAATAACGTACTCTGCTCAATAAATTTGTTCCTTCCGTTAATCAAATTTGCTTTAGGTACGCGTTTCCTGTATTACCTATAGGTGTTATTCGACCAGTACGGAATGTATAACATAATCACGTGTGTACGCGGAGAACGGCGCGAAGAACATTCACAGAGGAAAAAAATAGACACTTGTCAGCAGCAGAAGCAGCAAAGAAGAAGAACGGAGGGCCTCGAGAGCTATTTTCGAAACGAAACAACCCGAGGAGGAAAGAATCTTCTCACGTTGTTCAATCAAAGAGATGAAAATAGATATTAATATTCAACGTCAAAGGCGCGAGGAGTGGCAAATTTGTCGATATAAAGCAGGAACATCGGATCTCACGTCCACGCGCCTATATAGGTACACGTGATGGTAACCGAGCGTGGATTTCACGCGGCACTTGGCTCGGCCCGGTGTACCGCAACGGCACGCTGTAAACAAGCGCGTATAGGCACACACAATATGTAGAGTAAAATACGAATATGACTTTCAAATCGAAGAAGAAGCATGACTGTCAAACAGCGCGCGGGCGAGAGTAGTGCGTGCCTCACCTTCCACGTATCTCTCTCTCTCTCTCTCGTTATCCTCTTGAGTTACGGTAAAGTTCCACGTATTGTGAAAGAGGGCAGAGACTCGGGGTGCTGAATAATGGGGCCGGACAATGAGCGAGAAAAGTCGCGCTCTCCTTGTAAACATACCAAGTGTTTCTCGAGCATGGAGGAAAGAAAAAAAAAAAAAAAAAAAAAATTGCTCACCGTCGTCGTCTCGGATCGATCGGCAGAGAAAAGCAAAGCTAGCCGAACAATGCGGGCCCGAAATAACAGTGCAGGGAGGAGGGCGAGAGGGAGAAAAAGTACACGGCGCGCGCGCGCACGGAGGTAATAAAAATGGAAAAGTTACGGGAGAGAAAGCGCATCCTCGAGTGAAATTGGGGTGGCTCGTTCTCCACGTGTGCATTATTGTACCTATACCTACCTACCTACCTACCATCATGTACTCGGCACCGCAACAACTCGACGATCTATATAAGTACCAGTTTAGTAGATGGGTGTGTATAAATATAATACACATGCGCGTGATGTAGTCCTCCCTTTTCTTTGGACCGCTTGTAGGTAGGTAGACATATTATTATATACACTCCTGAATGAGCCTGCACAATTCGGCGTGCGAGCGCCTTTTTAGCCACCTGCTGGGAAAACGCGGCGCGTAAGGTGAGACGAATAATAAATACGAACCCGATTAGAAGTAGAAGAGACGAGAGAACGAGTATTTGTGCGTCATGTTCATGGGTAGGTATACGTATGTATATACGTGCACGTGTGTAGCGGTATTATTATAAATTTCGTTTTTTATGCCCGCAATAGATTCCCATAAAAACTTATTGGTCCCGCAGTCGAGGTAGCGATGAAAAATTTCTCCATGGAAATCCCCGCGCTCTATAGGGAAGACCATGAGGACGAGGATTTACAATTTTATTGACATTTAAGGAAAATATTCCCTTTAATTGATGGAGTATAAAAATTTAATTGCGGAGAGCCACCTCGTGGGTATGGAGCTCGGTTGACGCGGAGGGCAACTTTTAATGGGCCCATCAACTTTTACTTACGGCCAATAAACATAATTGATATTAGAAAAACGGCCAAACAGAAAAAAAAAAAAAAAAGAAATTCAGCCAAACGTTTTACTTTTCAGCTCACTTGATAGCGCGAGCGCGGGGGGTAGAATGTATACTTAACAATTAAAGCTCGCGCCGCTTGAACTCTTTTTCCCTTCAGCCCCGGCTCGCCTGCTGATACATCGGACCCCAACGACCACCACACTTTTCGCGAATAAAAATTATCTTCATTAGATTTTAACATTAGCGACACTTAAAAATCTTAAAATACATTCTCCGACATGTTTTTAGTAACTAGTCCCGAGCTTTTACGACGCGCGCGCACTGCCAACCATACTTGCAAATTGGATGATATTAATGGGCCTGTTTGCATTTTAACGACGCAAACTATAAATGGAGGCAGTACGTGGTACCTTTTTATTTATTTTATTTTTTCTTCCATCAGTACACACACACACACACACACACACACACACACAAACACACACACACATAGGTATACACCCCGTGAGCCCGAGTACGACTGCTGCACAAAAACATGAGGGAAGGACGAGCGAGGAGATTGCGCCGCCGCTGCAAACGAGCCAGATTACAGAGCTCTCGGAAAAATATGTACTCGCATCCCATTGAGACGGGCAAGTATACCTAGTAACTAATATCCATTACACGCAGCTGATGATGCTGCTGCAGCGTGTATACCCGCGCGGTGTAATATTTATGTGGGAAGTAAAATCGAGTGCGGATTGTATTATCTATTTATCCTGCGCGTCCAGCCGAGATGAGTGTAGGCATACAACTCGAGTAAAAACCTACGCTGCCTTGTAATGTACATACATATATATATATATATATATATATATATATATATATATATATATGTGTGCACTGAAAATGGAGCACCGATGACGCGCGCTCGACCGTACGAGTCTAATGCGACTAATCCCATAAATCCTAGCCAGATCGCTGGACATCAAAGGGGATCGAGTCGCGTGATTTACATCCACCGGCGAGAGTAGCGTGATGTAAACTCCCGATACGCTGCACCGCCGTGGCGATCATCCGAATGAAACAAGGCGCCACCGGTGTTCATATTGCATAGATACGTTTTAAATCGATGATGGACATGAGCATCTGGTGTAGGTATATTTTACCTATTTATCTGCACCAGTGCATTTGTATGTAATATAAGGATGTACCTTCCTGTACCAGATGTAAGTACATTCACGCTCGGATATAATGTAATACGCTTTGTCGTCGTCGTCCAGTCGTGCAATGTAATATAATATATGAGCTTCACTGACAAGAGTCACAACATGCATAGTCAAACTGTTAATCTACTTGTGTGGTATTACCTGCCTGCAGTGTACTCACATGTTGTACCGTAACTATATAATATGTATGTATGTACGTATACCTACTCTATTCCACATATTGTAAGTGTAATTATATATATATATATATGGTATAGTTGTATTTGCATCATCCATCAGTCGTTTGCTGGTGGAAGGAAAAGGTCAGTCTGGCGACACTCGACGAGTAAGAAGGGGTGCATGTGAAGAAATAAGTGCATACGAGGAGCGGTTGCCCATCTACTTTGCGCTACACTTATTACGCGTTTAAAAAAATACCTGAGAGAAAGGGGCAAGAGGGGAAAGAGACGTGCATGTACATATAAACACGTGGATACAAAATACATTTAGACACACGTGTGCATGCGATGGCACTCGGAGGATGGGATAAAAATCCGAGCTCTCGCGTATAGAGTGTGTATATCGCCACGATTCCACCCAGAGATTCGTCGCATTGTTGGACATCTCCCGGCAATATTTTATTGGTTTTATGACGTCATTAATCTTATTGCTGCTCCCCCACAGTTTTAATCGTAACACATCTAAAAATTCCCCGGCCCCGGCGTCTCATCCTCGTCCTCCTCGTCGTGTGCTTCTCTCGGTCTTTTCTGCGCCGAGCGCCTATCTCCCTCCCCGCCCCCATCTCTATGGACCATACAGCATCCACACATACATACATGCATACACATCATCCTACGGCACTCTCCCTCCGCCCCGTCGTCGTCATCGACTCCTCTTTGTCCTTGTCGCTCCCGCTCCGGGTCGCTTGACCTACCTGCATCGCCCCGCGCGCACCTTATTCCTTTTAGAGAATTTATTCTAGTTCGTAAAATACCGGGGTTTACGACATCCACTCGCGCGCTCCTCTGTAGCTTAGGTCTCATTTTTAAGGCCTAATCTCGAATTTTTCAATAAGCCGCAACGCATATGTCACGCCACCGCCGGCCGCTCTGCTTCTCCTCCTCCTTACTGCTCGTCCGTGCCTTTTTCTCCCCCAACCTCCTCCTCCGGAGAGAAAATGTTTTACCTTTTACAGTTTTTTTTTTTTTTTTTTTCTTCTCTCTTTCCTTCCTTTTGTATCAATTTTATCATCCTCGCTCGCGTCACCGTCGTCGCTCTCTATCCCCCCGTGGCCCATCGGAACGCTCGTATATTTTTCACCTAACTGTAAACTTTGGACCAATTTTCAGCCCATGGGACGTGGACGCGCGCACCAGAGTCACGCTCTCTCGAAAGCGGACACTCGATTATTTGTGGCTCTCTCGAAAGAGGAGGCCCTTTTAATCAAAACCAATCTCGATACGGGGGACACCGTGTTATACGGCTAGGAAATAAAATGTTCTGGCTCTGGAAAAGAGGCGATGAATAAAATGACCATTAAAGCGACAATCTTTTTTTTTTTTTTTTTTTTTTTTTTTCTCCCCTTTTCCGGAATTTTCTACCTCGAACGAGATCTTTCGACTCCTCGCCGCTTGTGTCACCTAACTCTTCCCGCCTCGTGTTTACATACACGCCGGGTGCTTGCGCCCAGGGCTTTACCGTTTCACGTTAACTGAATGAAAAATTTACATGGGAGTATGACGAATCGCCGTTGAAGATTCCGAAAGAATAATCCTTTTGGGCGTAAAAATAATGCAAGCGATGGTCTCGATTACGTTATCGTGGCTTGTCAGGAACGAGAAGTTGGGCAAACAATTAAGAGACATGTCATCACGAGGAATCGAGTTTGCAGAAATAGTGGAAAGAGATAGTATAATAACAGGTTGCGCCATTATTTTTGAACTCCACGATATTAGACATCCGCTTTCTACACTATGACTGCTACTTATTGCTGTTACCTTGTAGTGGTGGTTGCACAGTAGCTGAAACTTGGTAATCGCGCGTTTGCCGACAACGCCGACCAGCGCCACCAGGTATACACATGTACAGTTAGCGGTACTGGTGGTAGTGGCACGTCTTTACACATCAATTTAGCGAGTTACTTAATATGATGCGCTCTCTTGCTCCGGCAGGTGAACCTTGTTCTCACGAGTGCACGGCCAACGATTCAATTTTTTGTCTCCCGCCTCGGTAAAAAGGACGAAAAAAAAACATTCATCATTTACTACAAGATATTAGCTGACTTTTTGCTCTCAGTACTTTGCCAGAAATTATTTAACAAATGTCAATTTACGGCATTCAAATACGTACTCCTATAATCTAGTGAGATTTGGAAGCACAGAAATAGCTGAATCAAAGGATTTTTGATTACGCAAAAAACATAAATTGATGCACCCTACCTCTGATAATCTTCTAAAACCGTTTACTGAAATAAAGTTAATGACAATTTTTGAAAATCAGTTAATTAAATTGAACAATTGTAAACTTTTCAAAAAAGGAACTTACATATATGGGTGCTTCTGCCGTAAGTGTCCAACTTCGGTTCCCAGAGCTCATGCTACTACATGAAACTAAAATTAAATGCTTAAATTGCGTGAAGCTATGTTGAGAATGTTAAAATTAAGATAAATATATTTAAAATGTCACTTCCGTACCCTGTCCCAATCTCAATTTTGCACTTCAAAGCTCCTACTTTGAAAAAAATAAGCTTTTCTACAATGTTCTCGCATATACATTAGCAAGTATGGATGTCGTTTGTTACATTCATGCCATTATAACATTTATTTTTAATCTACAAGTAAGAGTTCCCATCAAATATTAAATATCCCACGGTTTGTACTAAAATAGTCACTTTTCTAGTCTCACATAACAAGACAAACGCACAAGCTAAAGCTGTAAAAATTTCCAATCTCTTTAAGTGATACATAAAATCAAATTTTGTGTGTACAAAAGTTTTGACTTCTGTCGACCCTTGGCTCCAGCACTTTGTAACTCATACAGGTAAGGAAAAAAATTTTTCTTGTACTGTTTATTGATGACAGATGTTGTGTCAGCGGAAAATCGTTTATGTTAAGTCTACAAGCCGCAATATAGTACTCCAAAGCTTGAAATTTCACTTCCGTACCTGTTGCTTCCGTACCCCTCAATTTCGAGCTTTCCTGCATCGGAACTTGACGAAAATTTTTTTTCCAATACTGTTGGGATAAGACATGAGACAGGTGTCTCGGTGTTTGATTTAAGTGGTTTTTTTTCGCGAGATACATTGATGAATATCGATATTCCACTTCCAACACTAGTAGCGAAGGAGTACACTATTTTAGGTGGTCCAAAATAGGCTCAAATGACTGCTGAAATAAAGCTCATATCGATTATAAAAAAATCTTATTCACTCCCTTTAAACTGCTATAACTTTTAAACGGAGGCACTAAATGAAATCAAATATTTTTCAATCGACAGGGTTTTATTCTAGCTTTAATTTCATTTCAGTAAGAACACTTTAACTATGCAAATAGCTTAGCTACATGCATTAGAAGCAAACGTATTTTTTTCGAAAGTTGACTAAAATTGATTTATACAAAATACCATATATCTTTTGACCCAAAAACTCTGTAGTGGAATCATTTTAGATATTTATATTGGATGGTATTCACAACTACTATGAAAAATAATCCTCAACAACTTTTTTTTTTTTTTTAATAATTTTTCAAGGCATTTTGAACCACTTACGGCAGAATCACTCATATACAAACTTTGAAAAAACACACACCCTTACATGTACAACACGTTACGTCCGTCCCCTTACTAATAATGTTACTCGTACAACAGGAAATAATCGAAAAAAGTTTAAGCTTCATCGCATCTGAGACTCTTCTTGACCTTATTTATCCAAATGTATAGTCTTCACATTCTAATTCGCTTGAAAAATATGTCACAGAAAATTGCATGGAAGCACGATAAAACACGCGCGCTTTTAAGTGCACTACTACGTGATGAGAACGAGCTGTCTGATGTCACCGTGTTTTCCATGCTTCGTATTACGAATGACATAAATATAGACATTCATAGATTGTTCCAGGAGAATGTGGTTCAGTTGAGATAAAATGGTCAAGTAAATTGTAGTTATGGTGCCTTTTCGAATGTAAATAATATGAACTTCAACTACTCTCCGTATGGGCCAACATACTCTGATTTTTACAGTATCACAGAGATGCAACAGGAAGCTGAATTTATGCAAAATTTTTCGGTATGTGATACACTAGATAATTAATATATGCCATTTCTAACAGTTTTTAAAGCTATTTTTTTAGGGGGGGGGGTATTGGGACTGCATTGAAACGGATACTTGAAAAACGCACATAAGGTACATTACTTCGTAACCCAGAACTTTTATACGTAACTTTTTCTTCTCAATCATCATTTGAAACAGTTGAAAACTTTTTCTATGATGTCAAAAGATTTTTGTCTTTTCCAGGGAATAGAATCAAATCTTCTCAAAAAAGTCTTATTTCTTTGAGAATTAGCACTTTTCTATTACTTCTCACTTGGAGAGTGTCAATTTTTTTCTTTAGAGAGAAAACCATATTTTTTCTTGTTTTTTTTTTCGAACTTTTGTTGCATCCTGGAGCAAGTGCAGTATGTTTTTCAATTGAATGGAGCAAAAAGTCTTATTCGATAGCAAAAAATCCGCAAATTTGTCGTAAAACGTACATTGGTGACGTGTATCTTTTTTTTCTTTCAAAAATTGAGCTTCATTAGAAATAAGAATCACTTGAGTTGGTCTTAAAACGTGATTTTATACATGCTTTTTTACACATTTGCCATAGAACCAAACCAGACAACCCTCGTTTTTCGTCAAAAGTTATTTTCACACCTCCAATGACGTTTTTACGAGGGGGTATACTAACAATCCCTTGCTCCGAGAATACACGAGACTTTGCCATTTATTGGTCAAGCCTGGAAGCACATTTCTCCAGAGACGTTATTATCGCCGTTGTAAAAGTAACATATTTTCATTGTTGCAAAAATAATAGTAATCTCAGACTGTACATGAGAAAAGACCAAAAACATCAGTAGATAATGAACTGCTTGGGTCGCGTTCCAGGTATTTGCCCTTTGAATTGATCAGTTACTTTGATGAAGTAATCGGTAATCGGAAATGCACAAAAATTTTGTCACAGTGAAGTTTGAAAAAAAAAAGGAAAAAACGTCCAAGCATTTTTTCATTTCCATGGAAAGTTGAATCGCTTATCCTCAAAGAAAAGCCCATTACTTTAACAATAATCTGCTTACGGTAGGTGAGCCAATTTCATCAGAGGTGCCGCGAGATCAGGGTCGGCTACAAGTTTTTCAGTTGGAAAACGTTGTGAGCACTTTATAAATAGAAATCTTTTTCTGAATGAGAGTGCAAACACGTCTTTTGTGGAGCTGGGTGTGATGTAAAATATGATGAAACGATTGTTGCGCGCGTCGTGTATGCCGGAGATAAATCATTCGCAAGCGGCCCGTGGCACACAATGCAAACCGAATGAGGAGAGGAAGTGGGGAGCGGCAGGGGGGGAGGGGGGTAAGAGAGAAAAACCGATATGTGTAGCGATCACGCGATTGCGATCGAATCTCGGATACATCGCGTCCTCGAGGAGTGGATGAGCGCCCAAATGTTTGTATAATTTGAAAAAAGCAAGAAACAACAACAACAACAACAACAACAACAACAACAAGTCGCACGTAGGTACGAACAAGCGATTCGATGCGTATGGGTATCGGCTGGCGGGATCTCCACCACCGTAACGATCCCGCGTATTTATACCCGCCGCGACATGACGAATCGAGCCTGCCGAATCGTTCTGTTACACGACAATAGTCCACGCACGCGCTCCCAAAACACCGGAGACCGGCCCACTGCGCGTGAAATACCTAAAGCGCCTCCGATTAGCATCTGAAACACCCTTCGAGTTATTGGTCCCCCAAAGCGACGCACCGAGGGCCCGTGCAGCTCTCGGGTATCAATCGCCTGTTGGTTTCCGCGTCACTTGAGAACCCTCCCTCATCCCCGTAACTCCCGGACGGCGATCGAAGCGAGATCGGCACTGATCCAATACAATAGGCGAGTCTATATACACAACTACACACACATGTGCCACGACATAAATATAATAACATCCGTGGTGAGAATACCTACATGTAAGTATCCTACGTACACGTGGTGGTGGGCCATTATTGAGCGAGGAGGACCGAGATAATGTGGGTTCAGCGTTTCCCGGTGTGCACGTATGTGCGCGCTCTTTAATAATAGAAAAATCGGCTGCACGTGAGAAAGCGGGCAGACTGCAGGCGCGTGTTGCATAAACATATTTTTCACGACAATTATTTCGAGGCGCGCTCGCCCGAGCGCTTTCGAGCCAAGGGGATATAACTGTTTCGGACGGTGTCTGCAATAGTGCACGCGCGCACACACACACGTACATGGGACCTCTAACGTGCTACATCGCGCTCGCGCGAGTCCCATTATCGAGGGCCGCGATCGTTTCTCAGCGCGTTTGTCCGGCTACAATACAAAATTAAGATAACAATCTATAAGCGTCCGAGGAAGAGAGGAAGAGGAGGGCCACGTTGGGGAGGCCGATCGGCCGAGGGGGAGAGGGGTGACTCTTCTCTCACCGAACTGTGTCTCGCGAGCTGAGCGCGGGCGCGCGCGCGCGCGCGTGTGTGTGTGTGTGTGTGTAAAATATACACGGGCAGAAAAGAGTACTCGCCACCTTTTACTTACGAAAACTAGCAAAGTACATGCTCTCACAATAAATTGTTGCTCATAAAACATTATCGGGGCCCGATCATCGCCTCTTACCTCCCTCCACCCCTCACCCCCGCACACCATAATGTGCCAGTAGTGTGTTGCTTCTCTCCTCCTTCCCCTTCTCCTCCTCTTCGTCGCGTATCGTGTTCGCGTGTCCGTATATATCGGAAATGGCCTCGACGAAAAATAAAAAGAACAACGACGCTGTACTGGTCGCGGGCCAACCAACCACGTACGGCACGGTGTGGTACGTGTATATATATACATACATATATATATAAATATATATGTGTGTGTGTGTGTGTGTGTGTGCATGCGTATGTATACCCGCACAGTCAGCCGTGGAGCCCGGCCCCCCTCCGCAGCCAAGTGACGAGTTTTATCGTCAGGAAGAGTACATTAACCATCCGCGCGTGCGATTTCGATCGAGATTCGGGGGCCCGGCCGGCCTGCTGCCATGGGAGCCGCGCTTACCTCTCGACCCCTCCGTGCGTACATACATACACACATACACAAATATACCTACCTGGTGTACAGGGTGTACTGTAGGCATACGCATACACACACGGCCGGCCGTGTCACGCGAGGTCACAAAGACAAGGCGGGCCATATGCCTGGAGTTATTAGGGGGAGGGGTCGTCTCGATCGCTGGGGGTTGTCGCTGCTCTTGTCGCGGGTGAAAAAGCGCTCGCCCAGGGAAGGATGGATCGATGAAAATGGGCAAAAAGGAGGGAGGGAAAGGAACGCTTATACGTACCATGTATGCATAGGTACACATACACGCGCGCGTGCGCGTTACTTGTGTGTTTATAGGGGTGTAGGTGAGTACACGGTGGGGCTGTGGTGCCCGGATCAGCGATCTTTCGCGAGGCACGCACGGCAGCTGCTGCCGCTGTTTATTCTCCCTCGACCGCTGCCGTTGGGGCTTGTTCCCTCTTCTTCTCCTTGCTTATTCTTCTTCCTCTTCTTTTATTTTCCGTCTCGGGTGTGCGGTCGAACTTTCTTCGACACCCCGGAGTTTTTCTAGGCGAATCGGCTCATCGGAATCTCGGGAGTCGCTCTCTACCCCCCCCCCCCCCCAATCCCCCTCCGCCCCTTTTTATGTATGGGCCCTGCCCTCGCGCCCGCGCCGCACGGGTATACCTATACGGCCCGCTCTCTTGGGTGCCGGCAGGCCCGCGATTGCGATCTTCGTCGCCGCGTGTTATACCTACGGGCAGCTCCTTGGGCACCTTTTTTTTTCTTCTTTTTTTCCTTTTTCTTTCTTTTTTCGGACCTTGCGGGAATCTCACGCGTGTTTCGAATTGTGTTGGGGAAACGGTCCTTTTTTCCAACTTTTTTCTCCTTCTTTTCCTCCTCCTCCTCCTCCTCCCACTATATGCAGGCCCCGCTGTCCCCGCGCTCTCTCACCCCGCCCGGAGATCGATGCCCGATCCGATTAAGATTTACCCCGTCCATCGCTCCTTCCTCGCTACTTTGGACCTTTAGCACTTCATTCCCTCTGCAAAATACCTATGCACCTCTCGACGCGGACCCATTGTTCTAGGATCCCCCCCTTCCCCCCCCCATGCACAAGCATGACCATCACAGAGCGGGTTTTGAATTTTTCGATCGCAACGATTCACGTCAATGACGCTTCTGCCCCAACTTGCTTCGTTTTATTACTCCTCCTCCTCCTCCCCCCCCCTTCACGAAACGACGAGGATATACAGTACGTCCAGACGGGGACGGAATTATATACGGCCCCGGGATAAAATCTTAATTGGATCAAATTGATGTGTTACACTTTCGATCAGATAGCGCGCGAGTGCGTTTTATCTCGGATTTAAAAGCGTATTTCAGATGTGTTCCCGGGGTCCCCGCTCTATCGCGATCGCGAGAAGCGCATGCTTCGCTCCTCGGGTGCGTGCACTTCATTCTCAAGTCACCTCTCGCGCGCGGCCTCGTAAAATTTTTGATCCAATTATACGTTAAACCGCGCAAACGGGGCCCCTCGATGAGCTTTCCTCCCAGCTTGTAAAAAAAACTTTTCTCCTCCCGGTTGGCCGTAACGGCGGGTCACCCCGCGTGCCCAAGTCTCTTCCCGCTTTCCAGAAAAAAAGAAAGAAGAGAAGGAAAAAAATGGCTTATACCGCTCGGCAGTAAACCTAAAGAAAGGAAGAAAAAATCTGTCCCGTGAGCCATCTCTCCTGTTATTAATGGCCACCGATTGCTCAGTACCGAGTCTCCCCACTTGTATATATATACACAAATGTATATACATCGGGACGACTGAGAGAAAAATCGTGTCGCGCGATGGATTCGATATTACGGGTATAGGTGCGCACACGTATACCTACTCTTGTAAGCTCGACGATGGATATTATATGTAAAAAGACGCTCGCCAGCGATGGAGGGCTAGTTTCTTCCTCCTCCTCCCAATTAGGAATCCGGGTGGCAATAAAAATCTCGTAAAAGCAACGAAATTTCCAAAGTAGATGGCTCTTTGGGTCTCGGGTCTTACGAAACATCCAGCTTCCAGCGGCAGGTATACGCACGGCTAGAGCTACTTCCTCGGCCGAAAAGACACGAGAGCTGCCTCGGAGGATCCATAAACAATAGTAAAAGTCCATCGGGCCGAGTGGCTCACAAATCTCGGCGGCGCGGGCCCACCTCGGGAGAGCAGAGCTACCCATATGTATATATGTATCCCTCGGTCGGCCTGCCGGCGCTCGAAGGAAAAATGCCTCCTATCTGGGCCGTAATTTAAAGAAGCACGGCCCATATTGTACATTATGCCGTGTGCGTGTGTGTGTGTGTGCGCGCGCTCGCCTTTAAATTTCCAAAACTCGGTGGGCAATTATTCCACTTTTTTATACCAGGCCCGCGCTCTGTTTACAACATCTTGGACTCCGAGGGAAAGAAGAAGAGGTTTAAAATTTCTTTTTCTCCCAAAAGTCATGCGTACGGCCACGGGCTCGTGCGTTATACATTTACATCATGCACGGCTTATATAGTTACACGCGTGAAGTCACCGTGAGTGCAATAGCCTCGCCGCGCTCGAGTGATGTATATACCTACCTTACACGGGCCGTCGTAAGCGAGGTAGAATAGAATAGAGGTCCACGTAAGTGGGCACTGCATCACGCATTAGGTGTACGCATACGCGTACAATGTCAAGGGGGACCTTTTTTTGTCCAGAGATAAGGAAAATCCTTAAACCCGGCGAGCGGCACTTTTGGGCTATTTTTTTATTTTTTCCATTTCCCGTGTGAGTGGAGCAGCACTTGTCGCTTCGAGCTATTTGGACGGTATAATCGATGGCCCGAGCATTTCAGGGCTACTTTGTGATTTACTAACGTGGGTCATTCAGTCGAGGTGCAGGTATGGAGACGCCGTAATTCAAGGCAGGCTCGACGCACCCGGTCACGAGGTCCGGGGGAGCCCGTGGGATCGGAGGTTCATCCGATCGAAATGAGACGAGCGCAACGTACATGTACAGCATAAAACAACGCATTGTGGTTCGTTTAATAATGCGCGCGGATATGCAGGCAATGAGAACGAGGATGATGGGACCGGCCATTGGGACGAGAGAGGAAGAATCGCGAGGGTACGAGTACATTATACGTATGGGTTCGGAAAAATGCGTGTAAACTTGCTTTTCGCTTTGCACCGACTGACCAGCGAGAGAGAGAGAGAGAGAGAGAGAGAGAGAGCGAGATGCCTAGCGAGCTGCGTTTATTAATGCGATGGTATATGCGCGTAATCGAATTTCCCTCATGAGCGAGGTGCTCTTCCGTCTTGCTCGAGTCTCTCGGGTACCTACGCGTACACACAAATGTGTGCGCGTGTATTCTTATCTCGGCGTGGTAATGTCGATGAAATAGCGAACCAACAACGCGCGGTCCATTGGTATGCGTGTGTATGAAAACATGTGCAGAAGGTGGACTGGTGTATAGGCATATACGAGGTCCGCGCGAAGCCTACGCACGAGCGTATGTATGAGAGAGAGAGAGAGAGAGCTATTTCAGGTAATACGTAAGTCAGTCAATAAGAATTTCAGCCGAAGCAAAGAGCGAATGGTGGGTGGGGGGGGGGGTCAGAGGGGCAGCTGAAGAGAGAATAAGCAGGGAGGAGGAGGAGGAGGAAGGGAGCGAGAGATAAATATGGGCAGAGGGAGAGAGAGAGAGAGATGCGTGTGAAAAGGCCTCGCGAGGTCCAATACGGGTTACGTTTCCTCCTCACGGTGGGAACGAGTTGCCGTGGCAGTCGTCTAAAATGTTGATTTTACTAAAAGGCGAGCGCTCGCAACTCTCCTCTCTCTCTTCCTTTCTTTTGCAGCGCTCTCTCTCTCTCTCTCCTCACGTATGAGCCGAAGGACTATCCTTCCTCCTTAGTTATTTCCTCTTCTTCGCTCCTCCACCTCCTCTCCTCGTCGACTCATTTAACCCTCGCTGTTCCCGCTTTTCATCTCTCACTCCCTCCATCTTTCGGTTTCGCGCTCTCCGCACTGTCAGTCTCTTTATTTCCGTGAAATTACGACTTTGTATTTAAATGGATCACAATTCGAAATTTGAATAAAGACGAAGAAGAAGAAGATGGTGGATCCCAGGGATGGGGAATCAGAGTTGGAGGGGGTGTCGAGCCCTCGTAAACCCGCCGAGATAATGCCGTGGCCTTTTTAATTAGCACCGGCGACTGACTCTCGTCTCCGGTGTCATCTCCTCCCTCTTCCTCTCCCTCCTGCCGCTCATCGGTATCCGGCAACGGATGGCCGATTGTTGATTTTTTTTTTCTCGCCCATCCCCGCTAGTTTTACACAACTTTTATAAACCCCGCGGGTTTCACTTGTTAAAACCAATACTTTTGGATATAATTACGAATGGAATATTTCAGTAGGCGTGCAGTAGCCGATCGGTGGTCCTCAATGTCTCACTACTGACTTACGTCATTGACTACATTTTGTGTGACATTGTTTGAATATAGGCGGTTGTCGGAGATCATTTTTGTCAAACTATTTTTTTTCGAGTCCGCGTGAAACTTGAAAAACAAAATTGACAAAAATGATTTATTTGAGAAAATGCTCGGATATTACATGAGACGTGTGAGTCACAACATTTTGGAATACCTATAGACCACGAAAGACGCGAATGTTAATATATATTCTCAACAAATTAGCCAAGGCTCATTCTATGAAAAACATACCTTCCGAGAGATTGTTGTGATGTACAAGTACCGTATCACGTTATGATTTCAAATCACGTTGAAAATCTTACGTTCCCAACATGAAAGGCTGATTGTTTAACTAAGGTGCACCGCTATCCAAGATTGAAGATGGTATTACCCAAAAAAATCTGTAGACAAAGTTGTTTAACCTCTCACTCAACTTCTCATTGGGGATCAATTAGTTTTTAATACAATTCGTGAAAAAAAGCAAACGAGTATGTATCCATCGAGAAACATAAATAAAATTGGTGTAAAAAAGCTAATGCAATCATTAACAGAGAAAGGCTTATCGAAAACTAAAAGTAAATGTAGATACTGTATCATTAGATAATAGAATAACTGCAAACAGTCACCTCCCTTTTTTATGGTCGGATACATATTATTTGCTGATTATCTAAAGTCTTTCTAAATATTGAGCAACGTTACATAAAGAGCTCAAAACTTTGTGAATGTTTCAACTGTAAAGGAATACTAGCCCATCACGGTGTATTCGATTTTTTTTACTTCCTCGTGTACGTTTGTCGTACCTGTAAAGTTATAATTTATTCCTGAATGAATGTTTATAGAAGTTTGATGAGAAAAAAAAAAAAAAAAAAAAAAATTTGGAACTTGTGTATCGTTAAGAGTATATTCTTAAAGTGCAACAGTAAAATTTCATTGACTGAAAATTTTGAAATGGCTCACATGAGACTTTATAGTGAATATCTTAAAAGCCGCTTACTGATTTTGTTGTAGAAAGTACCGTGTAAATATTGAGTTTTATTTCATCTACTCTACTTAGAGCCTAAAACAGAATGAAAATTATTCTCGGCTGTACGGTAGCGTCCTTGACTTCAAAGTCAGTACTAAACTGTAATAACTCATACATAGTTTATAATTTTCGTCACTAAAAGCTCTGCAGGTAGTCTTTGCCACAGTGTGTTTATTACAACAATAATGTTTTATATATATATATATATATATATATATATATATATATATATATAACAACTTTTTGGCCATTTCACTCCAAGCTATAGCCCACATTAGGTACACTAATTCAATAACAATTGCTGTTCTTTGCTAGTTATTACAGCGAAATAAACTTAAATTAAATTGGAATGCAATTTCTGGTCATTATGGACAGCGTCTTTAAGCTTTTCAGAATCGTTCCGTATGAAGCCAAGTCCTGCGAGACGATAAATAGTGATGCGTTAGCTCTAGTACAAGTATTTATTTGCCAATGTACGTAGGCAAATGGTGCATTCAGTGCATGTATTTTTTACGTCACCACCATTTTCCTCAACAGATCGTCAAGTGAATATTTGTACTTGAACTTACCTTAAATAAAAGAATGTGTCAAAAAAATGTGCTGGATTACACGCAACATATTACACAAGTGCGAGCTTACATTGTTGTACCAACGTCATACAAGTATTAGCATATTTAAGTTGAAACACGCATAGCTAAAATAGGATACAAGACAAATGATTTACCAACGATTTTTCTGTTTTTCCTCTAAAAATTCATACAGCAATTTACCTTTGTGTATCCGTCAGTTTATTGGGTGTACTATGTGTTAGATGTACTTACGTGGAACAGTTCAGGAAAAGCATGATATTCCTTTTTCTCTATTTTCAGATTACCATCATCTATATCAAACTTTGTACGAGACACGTATTTGTATAAATTGAAATTAAGTTTTTTTTATTACAGTATTAAAAGTTGGGGCAAGTAACGTCCAATAACTTACAAGTTTTTTTTTACATCTAATTGATAATTAAAGATGAAAATTATTGCGTTACAATTGGTGCTGAATAATCACTTTTTGCGAAAGGTAGGCATATTTTAATTATCTTTCGCATACTCTATACTCCAAGTCAATACGTTTCCATCATATCGTGGTAGATTATAAGTAGATAAAATTCCACGTGAATAAAATCATTGCTACTGTATGGTAATAACCCATAATGTCCTGCACAGTAAAATGTGTGAAAGAAAGTATTGTTCTTTCGACTTATTCGAGGATACAGTCCGAGGCCTTCTCCCGCAACAGAAAATTGTCATCGACGCGTCAGACGTAGCTTGAAACAGATGAAAAGATTCCAAGTATCGATGATTACGAAATTAGTTGTTTTTTTTGCCATTTGCAGCGATACGGTGACTTTTGTGGAATCAGTCGTGTACGTGGCAAGCAACGCTAATTAACCGGCGCCTTCCGGCTACGTGCGCACACATTACATACCCACACGTGCACGTACATATACATACAAAATAATAAAATGACGATACGCGAGATGCCCGTCGATTTCTCCGCGCTCGAGGATGATGATTGTACTCCGCTCCGCGCCGACGATACGTACAACCACTTCCAAGCGAGGGGACTCGCTCGCGAGCGTGCCTTCAAAATCGTTTCATCTCTAAAATTAGTTACCGATCGCTCGTACACCTAATCGATGATTATCTCTCTACGTGCGACCGCGAGAGCGCACCGGACCGAGCGAGTGTTGAGAGTGTACCCACGTTCGCACGCGTGTTCATACGTAACGAGCGAGGCTCGCAGGTGTTACGATTAAGGACAAGGCTTGAAAAACTTTTTCATCCGCGTCTTCTTCGACGTGTGCGTCCAGTTGGGCGTGACGTCACCCGTCACGAGCCTCAATAGACGCCACGAGCTCGGCACGTCTGTTATACATGTTACATCCTCACAAAGTCGCGTAGGTGATGCCGCCGATGCCGATCTATGCCATATACATCATGTACAATTATTCTTTCAACATATTGCGCCTCGGAAAAAAATGTTTCCGTCTCCGTGTACCTACCCGTTGCGCAAGTGGGTTAGACCAAATCAGGCACGCCTTTCTCTCCCGTCAGCAGTCCGAGTGCGTGCTCTCCGCTGCGGGGGAGTAGCTGGTGGAAAAGCGTAGGTATATACGTGCATGTGTACACACATTGAAAGGCTTTGGGCGACGCGCACGGGGGGGACTTTAATGCCTGTGCACGTGAGATAGGGAGCCGCGAGGGTGAACAGTTTACGGGTTTTCAGCGCCATTTTGACGTGCGCGGGCGTGCCCCTTGCGTTCGATTCGAGTATGTATACCCCCGATGAGATTGATTCGATATTACTGCAAGGCCTGATGGGTGTTTTGCCGAATTTCGAGATCAATATCACGCGCACGTGAATCAATCCAATGTTCAGAAACACATGGTTAGACGTTGTAATTAATGTATTTGTCGGGCGCGCAGGTAATTAATGAGCACCGGGCCTTTCTTGGTTCCACCATCGATGATTATTCAAGCTTGTTTCGGTCAACTTTGCCACTCGCGAGAGGTAAAACGTCCGATTCGGATGGAGCCCGAAGGACAACCGCCGAAATTATCATAGCAGCGAGATGAATAATCTTGCACGATACAGTGGAATCGCGCATAAACGCTCGGAGGCTCGAGTTTCACGGGACGAATTTTTGCGCTTCGACTCTTTTGTATCACAAAAGTGATTTATCGCTCGCTTGATTTGGGAAAAAAAAGGAAAAAAAACAGCTCTCGGGTGCGCGTGTCGCGGGCCATCACTTTTGAGGAAGTTTCAGATCCGATACGATCTAACGGGTTATTTATTGGCCGGTGGTGTACGAGAATTTACAAATTTACGAGCCTTCCGGTCAATTTGGGTATCGATGAATTTTTGTGAAATTTAACACCCAGCCTCCAGAGAAGTTTGTTTTTTCCAACAAGTCCCACTACTGGTGCGAGAGTTGCGTCAAATTGGGACGCGTGGACTCGAGCTCCGAGATTTCTGTAACTTCGTTCAGGCTAAATGTTACTCGGACAGTTTTTTTTCTGATTTCTTATTTAAAACCTGCTACATTAGATACGTTATCAAAGTCTTATATTAATAGTCAGAAATTTGGTCAAGCGTTGTTTCAACTAATTATTTTCCAACAAATTCCTGCTTTCAACGTCTTACTTGACAAACATGTCTAAGTATACTTTAGTATACACATGTAAGCAGAACTTTTAAGGATGTTTGTTATTGTTTAAAAGTTTTTTTTTTTAATCTTGACGATATATTCTTGCCTTTTTATTCAGAAAGTGCTGCCATGCATATAAGTTTAAATTTATGAACAATTTATAAAAAAACTTCTAGTGACGGTTTATAAAAATTATCTAGTAATTTACTGTAAAATATATTTGCAAAAGTTTTTGAACATTAAAACAATGTATACATAGTGTCAGCTTTTGAAAGCTAAAAACTGCTTGTGCTTCGCTTTTCTAAAAAAAAGGTTGTTTTTCAAGTGAAAAATTCAATTTATGCGATTTATGTAAAAAAAATGTACGTGTCTACTAGGGGTAAATGTAAAATTAGCTATGTAAAAATTTAAAATTTACTGTTTACACTTCCAAAGTAATAACTGGTGTAATTGTTACAAAATGTAAAAAGGAAATACTTACTCACAAAATTATTTTACAAGATAGTGGTTAGTTCGTAATGGAACTTTTAAGCGTTTTGTGACGAATTAGTAAGTAAGTTTTGCAGTACTTTCAAAAAACTCTTTCATCATAACTTCCAGGCTATAGACGAAAATCCAAATGGAACTTCTCTTTACGTCAACTGTATCGTACCTAAAGCCTTTCAGTACTTCTGGATGAAATGGTTAACATTTATACATCTCTCTTTATTTACGTACGTCAGGATTTGAATAAGTACAAATCTTTTACTTTCTTTCATCTTCATCAATAAACTACATGTCGGTGTCTACTTGTATTCTCGCTTGTATTTTACCTAATTTATACGCAACTAATGTCTGGCGCTTGTTTGCAAAGAATGATGTCCAAACTAAACACCCTTAACAAATTGTATTATTTATAATTAATACTGCGATTAGTATATCGCTTATGTTGTAGTAATTCTTAAACTAATAGATTGCGAGTGCAGAGTGCCGAGTACCAAGCAATTTATTTTTTCGTCCACCCCTAAAAAAAGCACGTGTAATGAACCCTTGAAATTTTCTTAAGAGATTTCATGTCAGATCACATCCATTGCACTTTTATACAGCGTAACTCATTGTAAACGAGACTGCACGAAAAAATGAAAAAATGAAAAAAAAACTGCGTGTGAATGTTTCCCGGTCCTCCACTGATGACCCTGGACTGGGGAGCAACGCAATTCCCAAACGAATGGAGAGAAGAGCGATACAAATAATCGCAACTCGGAATGATGATCGCCGTAACCATAATGCACGATGCACAATCGGTGCCTGCGAATGCGCGCAGGCCACTTTATTAGCTTGTAATAATTTTGATATACAGAAACGCAAATCCAGTAAACAAAAAACTTTGTGGGCCCGGGACGTGGAGAAGAGGTGGTAGGGGAGGAGGAGGAGGAGGAGGCAGTACTTATTATATTTAGGCTGCAAAAAGAAACTGGTTTACAAAAAAGCGAGCGGCCAACGGGGCAGCGAGGAAGGGGGCAGGGAGGTTACACGGCCGGGGCATCGAATCGACCGAGAGAATAATAAGCTGCAAGCGCGAGTGCGTACCTACATCCCTACCCATGCACATACACGCGGTATTACATCGCTTTCGCATACAAACCCACACGTACATATAAATATATATACACATAAATATATCATATACGTATAATATACTTACACCACTCACCAACTCGGCTCACGAATGCGCACTAGCACCTGCAGGTATTCCAGTTCATAAGAGCCAAAAGCACGGGACGGCGGGTCGAGCTGGAGGCTGCGCGGATAAGGAGGCATGCATGAATACTATATAATACCTACGTGCGTGCATATGAGCCCGCGCTCGTCCCTACGTTATACCTGTATCGATGGGTAGGTATTGGCCGCAGGTATACCTATACACCTTCACACATGCCGTGTTGTGTATACGCACGCACTCGGACCTCGGAGGAAGGAGCATACGTGTGTGTATATATATATAGCTCGCGGCGCGCATTTCTCCCAAAGGTCAGCCGTATAAGTCCGTGAGTGCCGGCCCGAGAATCCTCCGTGCGAGCGAGCGCTGCAGATAACCGCCCGAGCCGCCTCGATTCCTTAAGGACCCCGTGACTTTTCTCAGGGAGACGAAGAGCGAGAGAGAGAGAGGGAGGAGGTGGAGGCGAAGGAAGAGGAATAGGAGAATGAGAAAAAGAGCAAGGCGGAGAGAAAGAGGGTGGGGGGAGGGGGAAGAGGCTCGCGGGAAAGCCGACGAGCATAATCCTCTGACAAATGCGCGACCGCGCGCTATGCGGACTGCTATGCGGAGGGACGTAGCGGGAGATTGAATATCATCCGCGAGAAAGCGATAATTTCAACAACAGATGTCGCCGTATAATTTCACGGGGGGGGGGGGTGAGAAGGACCGAGGCGGCGAGCGAGAGCCCCCCGAGGTGGCCGGTCAGCGGGAGTACAGCCACGCTGGAGGGACCGAGGGAGATGAGAAAGGGGCAAGGAGGAAGGGAGGAAATGGAGAAAAGCCGCGAAGATCGAAGCGGGGCCTCCGAGTTTTATCTCCCTGGCATTTGCGCTCGCGGGAAAGAAAAATCGCAGAAACTCCGCGTGCGTGAGCAAGCTGCTCTCGTATATGTGCGCGAGCCCTCGGGCCTCGAGGCCCTGAGACCGCTATTTATAATGGAATTTCGTAAGTGCCTTGTAATAAAATTATGATTTTATTAGATTTCCGATATTAAGGATATATATATATATATACATTTATTTACGTATATATAATATATATACTTACCTGCACGTGTGTACCTACAATATATTAATATGTATACGTACGGATGTCTGTGCGTTTACACTGTGCGCCGACCCTGGCGTATTGATAACACGCTTTGTGCAACGCGCGATGAGGTGGAGCCGTGAGACGCGAAAATCTTGGCCTCGTTTTGTTTTTGCGATTGGCCATGGAGGGGAGCACGTCTATCGGCGAGTTGGATGCATCGGAGTGCCTTTCTTTAAAGAGGAACAACTGTCAGGTCTCCGATCTCACGTTTGTCGGTCGGGTATTTCAAAAAATCATAAAATTACATTTTCACTGCCTCCCGTGTGTGTGCATGCGTCTCCACGGGCACGCGTGTGTTCGAGTGTATTCACGTGTGCTTGATTTACAACTGCTTTGAAGAATTTCCAAAGCGCGACGCGGGTACTTTCCAGTGTAAAAATTTATGCCGAGAACGATTATTACTTTTTAGTTTTTGACGCGCACGGGATGAGGGGCCCTAAATCATGGCTTTTTTCCATTTTTTTTCTTTTCTTTTTTTTTCCTCTCTTTTTTTACAAAATCTGGCTTACGCCTCTGGAATAACTCGGGTCAATGTAAAAATCATAAATCCAACTGTATCGTCCGTCGTTCGATAAATCACATCAATTTACAAAGTCGCTCGGTTTCAATTTAGGAAATAACACTCACCATTATTTGCGTGTTTCATGTGGCATCTTTGGACCCGGTTAGAAAAGCATTTATCTTCCGAAACGACGAGGCTTAATGTATGCACGCTTATATCCGTAATAGCCTGCGATTCGGGAACTCAATTTACAAGTCAATGAGGTTACGCTTTCGTACCAATATTATTTATTAGGTTGACATATTTTCACGATACCATATCCATTTTTCGTATTTCTCCAATTTTTCGAGTTTTCTTGGCTCACGTGTGTTTTTTAGGCTAACTGTAATCTTCGGAATTTTAAGTAAGCTTCACGAACTCTTTGGATTGGAATCAAGATCTATTTATTGTTTACAATCTTAACATGTTAATTGCGAGAAAGGGTGTGTCACCCTCACTGTCACTGAAACCCGTGTTCAGAATTTTTTCCTCATAGTACATGACATTACTTGTAAAATGAGCCCTCTATCTCGGAGATGTGCCTCAATCAAATTTTTGGTATTAAAATGGGATCAAAGATGAGATATTTTTCAGGATTGCCTTATAAACTTATGAAGTGGAAAACATTTCATGATCAAACAGTTGATATTATTTGTAAATCAGAAAACTACTCATTAAACTACGTTTGATTAGAAAATATTTTTAATGAATTCGAAAAGTGTACATAATCTATCGAGCTTAGACAAATATAGCACAAAGCACGTAAAATTAATGACAAATAGCTATGTATAATTGTCGTGAGTATTTCGACGGCTCGGTAAATGACAGAGCCAACACAGATCTCCGATCAGAAATTGATTCTACGGCAAGTAACTTTACAATTTGCCGGAAAATAAGTATACGGACCTCTTCCATCGCCTTCAAGGTTCCTGAATGTTGTGTTACCAGGTAACTTTCCGAGCATTCCATTTGCCGGAAGCACTGTGGACCGTATACGTACCATAAAGTACCTAAGTACCCGTACATGGCCCGGAAGCATGAAAAAATATGCAAGTACAAAAGATTGCAGTTGCAACAAATTGGCTCACCAGACTCCTAAAAGCGCTCAAAGTAGAAAAATAATGTATTAATGATGAATTGAAGAAAATAAATGCACTAAATTAAAAAATAATGGATTTGTTTGTATAAAAAAAAAGTTATTATTCATCATCTTGGTAACTTTTTTTTCCTTTTATTTTTTGCTGATGTTTTGTGATAGCTCTTTTAACTGTGCCTTCATCCCAATCTGAACAGTTGTTGATTACTTGACCCATAAAGTGACAGGCCCAGTTTTAAGACAACTTTAGAATCTGTCTCTGTTTATAAGACACTCAATAATTAAGCTAATGACGTAACTTATTCTTTGAAAAAAAAATTTATTTAGAAGTTTCAATACCTTTTCTTTATTATCATAAAAAAATAGTGTAATTTTCTAGTTCTATTTTCACGTAAATAGTTAAAATGCATCACTATCTTATAAACACGTACCTACAAGTAGGAACATAACCTCAAAACTGAATGTACCATTCTACATTAAACACCTGAATACATTGAATTAGCATTGTGGCTTATTGTTAGCGACATGCATAATTCTTTATCAATTATTTCAACTAAAAATTTATTGATATCTTAAATTAAATTTGTAAATTTGTACTTTCATATAGAGTAGTCGTACATGTTCGTACTTAGAAGAAATAGTTTAGAGATTCATTTAAAATTGAATTTTATGTTAAAAATTGAAAAAAAAATTTTTCGGGTGTCTTAAAACTGGGCCCGTTACCTTGACTTGCTTGATTACTCTAGATTTTTCTATTATACTCTTTGTCAATTGAGCATAACTATTGAGCATGACCACTAAAGAAGACAATTTTTGTTTTATTATGAAATACTCAAAACTTTTTTTTTTTACCTCTAACTACGGATGAAATCATGATTACGGGCCACATATGGCCAGTTCATGGGCACTAAATAGTCATTAAACTGTAAGTTTCACATATATTGACCGGAAAGATAATACCTGGTAACACAACCCATACGGCCTGTGAAGATTTTTTCCGGTAAACATAAACGGGCTGTATACTACCTTTCGGCGTACGGAATCTTTTTCCGATCGGGTCATTGGTAAAAAAGGAGCCAACTCAGGTTCGAGTTAAAGAAGCAGCCAACTCAGAAGTAATATTTTTTCATCAAGTTTTGTCGTGGTAGCACTGACATTCACAATATAGGTATACCTATAAAAACGAACAAAGATTTTTCAATAATCCAATGTCTTGGAAAAATAATTTGGTATTGTAATGGAGCGCACTATATACGTATTAAATTATGTGCTTTACAAGTCTACTATGATCATGCGATCAGACGTTATTCTATGATCAGACTGTGGACGTTATTCATTTTGAATGTTATTTAAAAAATTTTAAACTTTTTTTTTGTTTCGAAACATTGTCTTGAAAAACAAATTATTTCAACTACAGATGATAATTTTTTGAAAACTTTAGTATAAATTTTTTTTATATTTTTTAATTGTTTCCTAATTATTAAATACATTAATTCTATGTCAACGTGGCTTACTGTTTTATAATATTTTTATAAAAACTGTGATATTCTTGTACAAAAGTGGTAAGGTATCATATACTCAAATTCCATTTTTCGCAAGTGTATTTATATATATTTACGTATATGAGTAATTCCACGTAACTATAATGTACGTTTAGGAGTCCCAAGTGTTAAAAAAAAGTTATATCCAAGGCACATCTACGGGATACGCCTTTTTTTCTTTCTCACACATCCAAAAACATGAGAAAATTCATGAACATGCAAAAAGTAGAGAGAGACTAACTTTTATTCAGCTTTTTTGAAAAAATTACGCAAAAGTACGAAAAAATTTGTTCAATGAAAAAATGAGTGGACTCTTTGGCTAATAACTTTTTTTCTGTATAAGCTATCAAAGTTCTGAAAAAATAGTTTTAAAGAGCTTGAAATTAGCTTTCGTTAAAGCACTGATTTAGTTCAAAATGTTTACTCTGTCGGAAAATACAGGCCATTAAAGTTTAGGCTTCAGATTAAAAAAAGCAATTTTGGTCGATTTATGAAAAAATTACTTCAAACGACCTTAACTTTTGACCACATTAATATTTTAGACTTTATCAGAGATCAAATGAAAGGGGTTTCAACAAGCTTTTGATAAAATTTTAGTTTGCTCAAAAATATTCGTTGGGAGAAAATTTGTGGCTGATTAAAGCTTGAGTTTTCTTAAAAAAGCATTGATCTCGATGATTTACGAATCAATTGAAAATCATTCGTAACTTTTTGATGTGATTATCATTTTCAACTTTATTGGAGCTGAAATTACTCAAAATTATACTACTCAAATTACAAGTGCTCAAAACAAGCTTTAATTTAAGCTCTGTTGGAGTCCAAAATAATGAACTTATCAATATTTGCAGCTAGCTGAGACATCACATAGTTCAATTACGATTCTATCAATTTTCTAAAATTACTCAAACTCACTGTGAATTTAAATTAAATTAAAATTTTTAACTCTAGTGGATGTTCACTGACATTCTGTGCATAAATTATAATTTTGCAACAATTATTTTAATACGTGGCCTGGGTAAGAAATACATTTTAGTTAATAAAAGTCAATATTACGAGAATTATATAAGTCAGAATCATGGAAACATCTGCATACATTTACCACGTTATATATTATATTGTATATATATATATATATATATATATATATATACTTCGTCTACCTGATCATAGGTGTGACTGAGTTGGTCCAGATGTTTATATACGTATATAAACGTCTGGTCATAACTCGGGTGCACCGATGGCTAATTAACGCTATGCTTGTATAAAAAAAATGCCATGTCTGAGCCTACGGGCGATGATGAATTAAAAAAAAAAAAAAGATATATAACCAGCTAATATTGTTTACTGACATATGTGTACATGTGTATATTAGTCCATTTCTTAAGTTTATGTCTCAGGGTAGTTAGCTAATAAAATAAATTTTGAAATCAAATAGTATGTATACATGTATGTGTGTGTATATAGACTCGGGGTCCGTGAAGATTAGTAGTGTGTCCGTAAGATTCCACGAAAATGATGTGGGGGGATGGGGGGTAGTGGGGGTCTGAAAAAAGTAAACTAAGCCACAATAGGAGAGAGAAAGATATAATTTTACCTTATTTTATATGAGGGTCAATAGGGGTACGTGGAGGGGTATGTGAGGGGCTGTGAGAATTGGTGAGGAATGCTACATAAACAACTACAGTATATATAAATATAACTCTGTAATTTCTTCATGGAATTAAAGCTTAGTCTAAGTTATTGTCTAAAATGTTATTTCTGGATTAATGGAAAAAAACCGAGTGTCTTGCAGTCCAAAAACGAATCCACGAGTCTTGAGCTGTGTTGTAACCAAGGCTACGGCTAGCAGGCTAACTATACTACGCCGACGGCAAGCATCAAGCCTTCTATGTTTGTATTTGTGAGCTTTTAAAATCGTATAATTTGTCTGTCCTTTCGTAAGTGATTTATTCTGTGTTTCTGTAGTTGTCTCCACTTGTTTGAGATCTACGTATATCTATGTATTAAATTAAATTATCTATGTATATGTTGCTTTTCCAGCACGAAATTACATTGCATTCCTGTGCGCTGGAATTATCTGATGATTCATTTAATTTAAAAATAGTCGTACGATTAAAAAACAAAATATAACAAATTAAACAAACGTTAAGATAAAATACAAAAAATCCAAAGTTATCCACACCATCACTACATATAATAGTAAATGAAGGCAAAAAGTAGGATGTACACTCAAGGCACTTTATATCTGTCGGAACGATTGGTCTACATACGGTTAACACTGACACTGTTTACTTTGCACGTAATCTGTAAAGGAATGATGGGCAAAGGTACTTATATTATGTCGTTACTTATTTGAAAAGAAACTAAAAATATATAAATTATTATACATTTAATAAAATAATATAATTACAAAGTCGCATAGTCTGTTATAAATTGATCTTTTAAAAGTCTTTGCAAAATTAGAAGTCGGAGGTATCGGTCTAGTTACTTGGCAGATGCTTATCATTTCTCTTCTTTTAAAGTATTGTGGGTACGGACCTGTTTCAAAACATTTTTTAAATATACTACACAATGGAGATGCCAAGCAAGTATCAAGTTTATTAATAACGGTTACATGTATTCTGTTAACACCATTCTATTTTTTGAATTTCATTTTTTAATTCCCATGTTTACTTTGTTTTCATTTTTCCTTAATTTTTTATGCCTTGATTGTTTCTCTGAGGTTCTTATTTTCTGTTTTGTCTACATCACTGAATATTGTGTAGTGTCCGTCTTAAAATTTCTGTCATTACACTTCGGTCTCGTTTTCATTGATTCTATTGTCACGTACGATATCATAGCTACACGTACGTGCGCCCCCTCTTTTTGGGGCCCACTACAGATGATTTTAGTGGGAGAGAGCAAAAGGGTAAAGCAGATAAGATGCTGAAGGGAGCTCTCTCTGGCTGGAACTGGCAAGGACGGAGGTCGTACACACGCGACGCGTTCTTCTCTCGTTTTGGCATAAATAAAGACGTTGATACTAGTTCCTCGACTATTTACTTCGTGCGCACCCCAAGACCATAGAATCCATGGGTACCCAAGTATGAAGTTATACTTCTATAATTTCATATGGCAAATAATATAATTTTGAGTATAAAAATACCATCTATATGAAACAATATTGTGTACAAAGGTGGTGCAATTATCGTATGAATAAGTGTACCTACATTGATTGAGTATAGTTTTTAATTAATATTTAAGGAGTTAGCGATTGTAAACAATATATTACGGCAAAATACCATAAAAATAATATAGGCTGGGTCAGTCCAAGACTGTGCACGTTCATCAAATTTTCCGGTGACTTTAGAAGAACATTCTACTGCCTACGCTGATTACATCTGTAACGTTACGCTCACATCTATCACGTATACGATCCCACACTTATTTCTCGTCCATATTTAATACCTTAAATATAATTGTATGTAAAAAAATTAAGAAAAATCATCCTGTCGTATAGTTTTATTCAATAGGGTAGTATTACATACTAGTGAATGTCTCTTCAGGACGTTTATCACACATAGGTTTTTTTGACAGATATTATTCAAACATCGAACGTATATTGAAGTAGCATGAAAAATACCCACGAACATTGCCGCTGGTTTGACTGCACCATCATTTTATACATAATACATTTTAAAAAATGTACATTTAACATGTAGCCATATGAAAAAATTACATCAAATGTCATTTATATGATTTGTAGGAATCTCCTAATTTTTTGGGTACAAAAGATTACTTTTAGAAAAATCTATTGAATTTTCAAACAGACCCACATGTTAAATTTTAAATAAATTAAGAAAAAAGGGATGAGGTGTGCGTGAAAGCATGTATATGAGTACATCCCCATAAGAAAAAGAATTGCTATAGCTTTACTGTACACATTAGCGTTCCTGTCATTTCTCTGAACTTTCCCCCACAAACTATGTGAAGAACGTCCTGAAGTCAAAAAACCACTTCAATTATGAATGAAAAAATTTTAAAAGAATAACATACAATAAGAATGAATTATTGTTTTCACACAGTACAAAAAATTTTTTTGTCATTTTTGAAAATTTTGAAAAAATACGAAAAAGTTGTAAAAAAAATCATTTATTTATCGTAAAAGTAACAACTTAAATACGTAGGAATAAATTTTTATTAATGAATTGGAAGGGTGCTCTGCTAAAATATACTAAATGCCTAGTTTTTTCAAAAAACATTAAAAAAAAATTATTTTATTAAGTAAACTATTTATTTATTTAATTTATAACTAGATCAAATAAACAAATGTACATTAAATAAAAATTTCCGTTAAAAATAAATTACAAACTGTAACGTAACATGAAGTAATTGATTTTGTTACGACGGGCCTGCTCATAGCAGAGTAGGTAAGGGTCGTGGACAGTAAGCGAGGGGTCAGGGGGTTCAAAGTTCTTTGGAAATTGTTTTTTTTTTTTTTTTTTTTTTTTTTTTTTGAATTGGTTAAAAGACAAAAAAATACAATTCATAAAATTTAAATTGTGTGGCATGGTGATGTGATGTGGCGTAGAGGAAACCGGAAGTACGTCATGAGAGGTGGGGTGAAGGGGGAAAATCAAGCAATATATTCACTTCCGTCACACTTTTTCTCAAGGTCAAAATCTGAAATCGTTGATTTACTCCCACGCATAACGCGCCTATAGAAGTATAACTTCAAAAAAAAAAAAATAAATAAACAAAACATTAGACAGAAGTTTAAAAGTATAAAAATGCAACATATTTGGCCAATGTAAAAAAAAGTACAGGATAGAGAGGTAAGGAAAAGTTAAGAAATTTAAATACATTAATAGTGAGACAGAGTAC